>NC_071268.1:7915993-8215993 GCF_023375685.1 Ictalurus furcatus | reverse complement strand
ATCGATTATCCCTAGTATCGTGGTGTTCCCCTGTGACTCCAGCAAGTCAGTGAAGTCGTCTAGTGCCAAGTGGGACCACAGGCGTACGGGGATAGGTAGGGGCACCAGTTTACCAGCTGGTAGAGTACGTTGTACCTTGTGGAGCACAAGGATACAACGCGCTGTACTTCCCTAGACATGTGGAGCCACCAGTATTTCTCAGCCAGTAGTCAGTGGGTGCGATGTATTCCCGGGTGGCCCGTCGCTAGTGCCGTGTGGGCCCAGGTGATGAGCTCCAGTCGGTATCACTTCGGGACAAATTGCTTGCTGGGAGGACATGCTGCCGGGATTCGTGACCTGGGGAAGCGTGCTAAGGCCTGGTCCAGAGTCCACTCTATGGCACTAACAATACAGGAGGGGGGCAGGATATAATCTCTGTGGTCCGCTCGGCTCTCAGGGCAGTGGATTCATGACAGAGCATCGGCCTTCGTGTTCTTTGCTCCTGGCCTGTATGATAAGGTAAACTGGAACCTGGAGAAGAACAGGGACCAGCGGACCTGGTGGGGAGTGAGACGTTTGGCCGTCCTCAGGTACTCCAGGTTTTTATGGTCTGTATAGATAATGAATGGGTGGGAGGCTCCCTCCAACCAGTGCCTCGGCTCGTCCAGGGCCAGTTTAACTGCCAGATGTTCTTGGTTCCCCACATCATAATTGCATTCCTCTGGCAACAACTTGCGGGAGAAGAACACTATGGGGTGCAGCTTTGGTTTCTCTCCAAGCCTCTGTGAGAGAATGGCCCCTACCCCTACCTCAGAGGCATCAACCTCCATGATGAATGGTCTGGAAGGATCCGGGTGTCTAAGGATGGGGGCCGCGGTGTAGTTGGAGGTGTAGTTCTCGTCGGCCATGTTTGTAGTTGGCACTGCATTCTGGGAATTGTAGTTGCGAGTTCGCCGCAACATGACAATGATATCAGATCTTGCAACAGCAGGTGCGAGTCAGCAGACAGTTAGAAGTTTAATGCATATAAAAAACCTCATTAATACAGACATCACTCAACAGCAAATATACTCAGAAGTATAAAGCAGTCATTTAAAATTGGCAAACAGTAAAACCTTTTAAAACTTAAATGGACTACAATAAATTGTTTGTCTATACTGTACAGTCATTACAAATTCAATCGGACAAATGAAAATAAAACAAAATACTGTTTAACACTGACCTACACCTTAGTAAACAGTCTACATCAATACTTAGTACTGCACATTTTGGGCTTACACAGTATAAGGCAGTTTTGTCTTCAGCAAGAAGGTGCTAATAAATAATTTATCACCAACACTGTATCTAGTGCCTGGTAATCAACCTCCTCACCTGGCGAGAGGACAGTTCATTCATCCTTACATTTCACACAGTATGAATAATAATGATAACAAAAGGACGCTGGAATTAACAGCTTGCCAGACAATACACCGTCTGTGTCAATGTTAAGAATGTACTTAATCTGAAAAGAAAAAAAAACAGAACTTCTTCTGCATGCAGATGACCCACAGTAAACAGATCTTTAACATAATATTTATCATTAATCACTACTTCTGTTACATTGTACTTCTTATTTGCACTTACTGAATGCTGTAGAGCCAACGCTACAGATCTAAATGGTGTGCTAACACAACATCCAACAACTTTCTCATATTCCCCCAACATTTTAACAGAAAATTACGAACATTGTCTATGTTGGTGTCGGTTACTTCAAGTGGATGAAATGTTAATAAAATTTCTACAAGTGCTAGCGACCTGTTTGAAATATGGATGTTTGTCTTCAAACCTCAAACACCGCAAAGAACGTAAAGGCCCATAGCATAACATCAAACGAGAGTAATGGATTAAATAATGACATTTTGAAGTAAGAACATGCCCAAATGCTTCAACTGTACTTGACAAAATCTCAGAAACTAAGAGATCAAGAGTGGGAAGCCATTCTTTTTTCACAACTGGTTCCATTACAATGGCAGAAATTCCATGACAAAGTAAGTAGAAACAAACACCATTTCTGTGAGGCAGATCCTACTACACTACAGTTGTGTAGAAGTTTTTCAGAAAGAGGAACAGGCAAATTTTTCCTATCATTCTGTCCAAAAGTCATTTTTCTCAGCTCTTCCTTAAACTCTTGTATGGATATTATTTTCTCTCTGTGGGCTTTACTTAAAACAAGGCACAACACTGAAGGAACAACACCCTTTAAAAAGTTGGAAGTGACGTTGTGACATCAAAGTAATCCAGTTTGTCAATTGGACAGCCTCCTGTAACAACATAGATGGCTTTGTTTTGCTTTACACACTCTAAGTGGTAAGATTCATTAAAACATCTCTTAATGAGTGACCATGCAGTGCCTACAAATTCTCCCAACACTAAATGACATGCTGAATCCACCTATTAAGTAAGAGGAAAGGTTATCAGCAGATAACTACAACAGCTACTTGAACTTTTTTTTTTTTTTCCAAACCATCAACAAGTACATTATTTCCTTCTGATGAAAGCTTTTTAAGGTGCTCTATCAATGGCTTCAGAATTTCATCTAATCCAAATTGTTTCACATGTTTATAGTGGACAAGTAAAGCTAAATGAATATGTTTTAACTGAGAGCAATACTTTGTACCCATATTTCCAATGGTATATTAAATTTCACACAGTTTGTGCTTGTTACGTTTAGACCACAGGGGATTACAAACTTCAAATTCATAAATATGTATCCTTAGGGCTTGTGGTTTTCCTGCAAAGAATTTGTGGTTTTTGAAATGACGTCTATCTCGATAATCAGTTAGAACAAGTTAATCTTTTTCTGTGTTCAGCTCAGTTTGTATTTGGTCCCAAATGTCCTCATGAGAACAATACTTCCTTAATACCTCACAAATAGGAACGTAAGAGAAACTTCCAGTCTTGTTACCACTAGAGTCTCTTAATGTATACTGGACAGGTTCAGTCATCTCAAATTCTGATTTATGAAGCTCTTTGAACATGTGTGGAGACCTAAAAAGTCTTGAGGCTACTGGAAAAACGTCTGGGGACTGTAGCACTTCTTGAAGTTCTGGACATGCAGCAAGATCAAAGATCTTTTTTTTTTTTATGATATGCAAGAAAAGCATTATAGTTCTCCTTGAAAAAACTAAACAAGAAATTAACATCATCCAAAATATCTTGCTACACTGACTGAGGCATGTGATTTTTTTCTCTGCATTTCAGAGCAAAGGCAAAAAGTTTCTCTCAAAATTGCTGCAAGAGTGTTTGGGGTGGGGGTGGGGGGGAGCAACATCATCATTAGGACATTCTTCCTCAACTTCCTCAAGCAGATGTTGAGAATCATCAGTCATAGACCATTGCAACAAAGTGTGTTTATGTTTTCAGTAAACATGGCATCTAAAGGACTCATACTTTGAAAATGTTCTCTGACACTCATTAAGACCGCAAGTTATTGACAAATTTGAGTTATGTGCATGAATGAGACCAATGTGCTGGATTAATTTGACAACCGTGAATGTTATCCGAGAGCATTTAGGACAGCAGAATAGGCGATTCATTTTTGGCAGATATTACTGTAAGAGGCTAATTACTCTGGTAAATGGAATAGGTAGAGGCTTGTCACCATCCACAGTAAGTTTCAAAACATACTGCTGAAGAAACATCAGAGTGTTCTTCAAATGAGATGGAAATGTCACATTGAAGACGAAATAAGCACAAAATGCAGCAAGAGCCCCTTTATCCAGACCATTAGCTCAGCAGATCTCTATCCCATCAACTCTGATGACTGCAGAGACTTTTATTGTAAACACAGTTTTCCAGTCAGTGACTTCTGGTACTTGAACAGTTGGAAATGGTGATGATGGTTCATTCTAAATGACAGAGCACAAATCAGATTTGATCTCAGTCAGTTTTTCACAGCAGATGACTTAACTGATGGACAGAACAGAAATACTCTACATGCATGAAATGATCAGTTTAAGATAATTATTATTCATCCCATTTCTATGTGGACACAGTAAATACAGTTTAAACATACAAGTCATAGATAGAACTATATGCGCACCTCCCCAAGCACAATGAAATGTTTGAGTTTCTCCCTGAACAAGGCTGGCAACATCAAAAGAGCTGCTCTGAAATCAATACCTAAAACATAAGTTATGACATACATATAAATATGTAGGAATCCATCCAAAGCTAGAATTGGTTAGGCTTAATAAAGAGGAGAAATTTTTTGAGTCAATTACCAAGGTGGTCTTCACAGAGAGATTCTTCTCTAGGCTTTTTGTGCAGCTTTGCTAAAAGAGATTTCCCTTGAGCAAGACGTAGCACACTGGATGCTATGTTTCCAAAATATTCTTGAAAATGGAGGCATAGGTTAACAGATTTATACAGGAAACTACTTTCTTGAATAGAAAGTAGTTGCCATGAATAGACTTTCTTTTATGCAAAGTACACAGTCTTATCCATCACGGGATAGTAAGCATACCTAATAATCTCTCCCTCTCTTTACCTCCCTCTCCCTCTCTCCTTCCTTCGAGCCAACCATGATTCTATGGAGATGCCAGTGATTCTGACCCTTTCTGCTCTCCAGACCTGCCTGATCCATCCCGATACCCTACCTGTGGATGGCACTCTAATCACTTGGAGACTATAGCCTGGAGATTGATTAAGATGGTACCACTTCAAGTACCATGGAAATGGTTTTGGACCTGGACATTCTCGCTGTGGTTGCTGGGACTACGGTTGCTGCTATGGCCTTGGGACTGCAATTCCCACATGCAGTTTTGCATTCAGGTCTCCTTTAGTGAACAGTGGACTAGTTCAACAAACAGACTTCATATTAAAACCATAATGAACTTTCCTTTACTTTCATACTATCCGTTGTTACCCAGATGAGGACGGGTTCCCTTCTGAGTCTGGTTCCTCTCAAGGTTTCTTCCTCATATCATCTTAGGGAGTTTTCCCTCGCCACCGTCGCCACCAGTTTGTTCAATAGGGATCAATTCACACAGCTTGTGTTTACATGTTTCTGTAAAGCTACAATGAGTCCATTGTTAAAAGTGCTATACAAATAAAATTGAATTGAATTCAACATCAGCCAAAGGTGTCTGCTCAAATTTAAACTTGCATTTCAGAGACATGTGCCATGTGTGCTATTCAAAATAACATTTGGGCAAAAAACAAATTTACACAAAATCACAAATTGCATGAACAGAACCAAGAATAGGACATTAAGAGTAAACTGTCTACTCACATATCCATTGCCCTCTTTGTCCTTTAAAAAGGGGTCAGGGCCTTAGCCACTCAACCATACTATTCATTAGACATCAAAAGGAAACTTAGGAACTTCAAAAACTGCAGAAAAAGCTGTTGATGGGCTGATATTCCTATGGTAAAAAAGAGAAAGTAATAATTAGGCATTGCAACCTTACAGGTATTCGAGGTCTACCGATTGATTGGTTTTGCCGATAGCTGATTGCTGGAACTATCGGTTATCTGCCATAATCCACACCAATAGTTTTTTTCCGGTCACATCCGTTAAGGGCGAAGCTGAGAAAGGTTTTGACACATGAGGCTACACTCTGCACGGAGTGGGATATTTCAGTTTGGATGTATTGTCTTTTATTTACGTTAATATTTATTAACATAGTTAATATACAGTACTGTGCAAAAGTTTTAGGCAGGTGTGAAAAAATGCTGTAACGTAAGAATGCTTTGAGAATAGAAATGTTAATAGTTTATACTTATAAATTAACAAAATGTAAAGTGAGTGAACAAAAGAAAAATCTTCATCAAATCAATATTTGATGTGACCATCCTTTGCCTTCAAAACAGCATCAATTCTTCTAGGTACACGTGCATTAAGCCAGGGATTTTGAAGGCATATAGTAAGGTGTATGATTAAACAGTTATACCAAACAGGTGCTAGCTCTTTTGGAGAAGCAAAAAGAAACGGGCAACATTGAGGACCGTAGATGCAGTGGTCAGCCAAGGAAACTTACTACAGACCTATCAGAAACCAGTGTGGCCCTGGTACATCCATCTACTGTCCGGAGAAGTGTGGTCAGAAGTGGCCTTCATGGAAGACCTGCGGCCAAAAAGCCATACCTCTGACCTGGAAACAGGGCCTCAACTATACACGAAAACACAGGAACTGGGGTGCAGAAAAATGGCAGCAGGTACTCTGGACTGATGAGTCAAAATTTGACATATTTGGTTGTAGCAGAAGGCATTTTGTTTGCCGAAGGCCTGGAGAGTGGTATAGGCAACAGTGAAGCATGGTGGAGGTTCATTGCAAGTTCAGGGCTGCATTTCTGCAAATGAAGTTGGGGATTTGGTCAGAAATAATGGTCTTCTCAATGCTGAGAAGTACAGGCAGATACTTATCTATTATTCCATACCATCAGGGAGTGCCCAAATTTATTCTGCAGCATGACAACGACCCCAAACATACATTGAAAGTCATTAAGAATGATCTTCAGCGTAAAGAAGAACAAGTGAACCTCTAGGGTTAGCTTGTATGACTTTGGTTTGATGCCACAGCCTTACATGTCTGGGAGTAAATGGCCCTTCTTTCTGGGTGGGAAAACAATTATAATACCATACCAAAGAGCATGCAAGTGTAACCTGAAGTAAATAGTACTATATAAAACAGAATAATCCCCTAAGGAAATGGATGTTTTACCAAGAGCCTACAGTACCCATTAACACAGGTTGGTTGGTAAAAACAAGAGCAGAGATGTAATTCGTTCTACATTAGACTATTTTATTGAAAATTATTATGTCAGTTACACACACTAAAACCTCTATGGGAAAGAAAAGGTTTCAGCAAACACCTGATGCGTGTAAATAAGAAAAGATAACTTGAGAAAGACAACCTTTCCTGGCATCAGCTTCACAATGGTTAATAAGCCCTTTGTGATAATTGATCACTGGCACAAAGAGAAGGGAGTAACTGAGCTATGGAAACAGAAAAAATCAATCAGTTTAAAGGCTACTTATGACCTACCTGTTACACAAGCTTACACTGGAACCATGAGAGGATGAACAGTACCATCTGAGGCTAAAAAAAGAGCCTTCAGTCTCAAGCAGTCTGTTCAGCCATACATAGCAGTGAATAACTGCCATCATGTGTGTAGTGAACAAGAAACAATATGTGCTCTTAGTAACATGTCTCATCTCAAAACAGTCTACCTCCCAAATGTCCACCTAAATCATCAACAACTGAAAGCTGTCACTAGTCCAGGCCTGTCAAATCCACCTACCACTGATTCACAACAGACTTCTAGAATAAAAAAAGTCCACTCAAAGAGTGACACCCCACAATTACCTACCGCTCACAATCCTTAGTCTCCTGCTAATGTCAGAGTCCGCTGAAAAAAAAAAAAGAAAGAAAGAAAAAAAAAAAAGACACAAGCCAAGGCAGAAGCTTCAGACATTTTGAAAAGAAAATCTCACAATGTTTTGTGTGTATTTGATGTGTTCCAAGTATTTAAATTACCCACAGTGTAGAGCCCAATCTTCATAATGTTTACATTAAAAAGTCTTACTGACTTTTAGTTTATTACAGACATATACTCAAATAAAGAGTGATGTGTTGAAAGGACTACCCTGCT
This sequence comes from Ictalurus furcatus, assembly GCF_023375685.1. Taxonomy (NCBI): domain Eukaryota; kingdom Metazoa; phylum Chordata; class Actinopteri; order Siluriformes; family Ictaluridae; genus Ictalurus; species Ictalurus furcatus. The sequence continues at coordinate 8,208,380 of NC_071268.1, read as the reverse complement.
GAAAAAAAACATTTAAAAAAACAGCTAAAACCAGCCTAAGCTGGTTGGCTGGTCTTAGGTGGTCTCCCAGTCTGGTCATAGCTGGTTCAGCAGGCTGGTTTTAGAGGTGTTCTGACCAGGCTAGTCTTAGCTGGTTAGGCTGGTCTTAGCTGGTCAGTGTTGGTCAGGATGAAATTTTCAAAATAAAAAAGCTGGCTAAATTTAGTCAGACAGCTTGGCAGAAGCCCTTATACAGAGTGACTTACATTTATCTAATTTATACAACTGAGCAGTTGAGGATCCAAAAGGCCATCCTCAAGGGCCCAGTAGCAGCAGCTTGGCAGATTATTAACAGCTGCAATAAGGAGTTAAGCAGTGTTACCCAGCCTGCCTGTCTACCTTTGTAATTACCCATGTCAGTATATGGAACTATCTGATTAATTAGTGAACACCAGCTTGGCCAGGCTGTGAGACCAGCTGACCCACCTACCATTTAAAACAATCTGAACACTAGATTTGCCAGGCTGGGAGACTAGCTAAAGCCAGCTGAACAACAGCTTGACCAGGCTGGGAGAACAGCTGACCCACCTACCATTTAAAACCATCTGAACAACAGCTTGACCAGGCTGGCAGACCAGCTGACCCACCTACCATTTAAAACCATCTGAACACCAGCTTGACCAGGCTGGCAGACCAGCTGACCCACCTACCATTTAAAACCATCTAAAACACCAGCTTTGCCAGGGTGGGAGACCAGCGAAAGCCATCTGAACACCACTTTAGACCAGCCTAGGCTGGTTTTAGCTGGGGGGTTTTTTTCTGCTTCAGTAGGGTAATTAGCAATGCACAGTATTATGGCATCCAAGTCATCCAGGGCTTATTATGAGTAGCTTATATTATGAATAGTTGAATTTTTCTAGCAAGGCAAAATGTTTTCTTTCAGTTCTAACACAAATTTCTGTAAATTTTACATTCAGAGCATGAACATTATCAGATCATTAAAAGAGGATGCTGTTGCTGTGCATGGTACAATATTGAAAGTATTTTTTTGAAAATCTTTTGAGGTTAGTGTTCAGGACAGACTCCTTTATTATGTTGGCTAATTTCAAAGAATGTATACAAATAGTCTGATGTGAAAAGATGATATATGAGCACATTTGAGTCTAAAGGTGCGCTCACACAAATTGACTTGGCACGTGACAGCGACCATGGGCGACTTGATGTGGGTGTGTCCAGTGGCGTGACAAAGTTGAGAAAAGTTTAACTTTATGCAAATATGGAGTGATTTGGTGCAGTGACTACCAATAGGAGTAAAGACAGTAGAGCACAGGTTATCTGTAGCCTCCCATGTTCGCTAGCAGAAGTAGTGCCATTGCGGCAATCGCCAACTAGCTTAGGTTAGCTTATGGTCTTAGTGCATTTAAAGAAAGTAGTAATAATATTAATAATAACAATAATAATGAAACACACTCACCTTTTGATGCATTAGAGAAACATCCCGGTGTAGCTCCTATCTTGGACATTTCACCTAGGAAACAAGGAAGTTGTGGCTGAGGAGCTGCGGACCGGCTCCCTGTCACCATCAAATGGATGGAAATGATTTCCTGATGGTGACGCTCACTTACAGAGATAGGACCTACGCCAGGATGTTGCTCGATTGCAACAAGAAGTGAGTGTTTCAGTAGGGGACAAGCGCAGAATGGGCGATGGCCCTTATAGTTTTCATTAGTTTCCCTGTTATTATTATTCTTCCACCATGGAAGCCCATAGAACCGTATTGACAATAATTGTAGTAAACGTCGATATCAGCTTTGAAGGTTATATGTTGGCTGATATCAGCAGCTGATATAGGAATGGGGCTTAAAACTGCATCTGTGTTAAACAGGTAGGCCTGCAGGCAGATTGGGGCTGATTGTGGTATAGTAAGCAGCAGGTTGCTGTCAGCATTGATGATGCTCTCTGAAGACTTTCACTCTTTCATTAACTTCAAAGCTCTATTAATGAGCTCCCGCTGGAACCCATGGGGATCTCCAGTGTCACGGGCCAGCACGTGTCCGCTGTATGTGGAGAGAGTGGAGAGTTTCATTACAGTACCCAGAAAAGTAATTAGTAGTGAAGTGTAGGATGTGATTGATCCTGTTATTTTCGGATCATAATGACAAGACTACATGAGTAATAAGCATCTTATGTAACAGTCAGTCTCTTGAATACAACAATGCAAATATGTCAAAATTACGAAGGTAGACAGATCTCCAGAAGCATGAAGAAGATGGTGCACTGTGTAGCATTGCCACCTCAGAGCTTAAGGGTTTCCATATTGATCCTGAGCTTTGGTAGCTGTCTATGTGGAGTTTCTGTGCATGTTCTCCCCATGTCTGGATTGGTTTGCTCCAGGTTCTCCAGTTTCCTACCAAAAACTAAATGTCTAAATGGTAATAGGCGGATTTGCTATACTACAGTAAATTGCTCCTAGGTGTGTGTGCATCGTGCCATGTGATGGTTTGGAGTCTCATCCAGGGTGTATTCCCGCCTCACGCTCATTGTTCTCAGGATAAGCTCTGGATCCACCATGACCCTGACCCTAATAGTGGTTAATTTATTTGATTATTTTATGCCTCAGTCATTTCCTTCTTATCCTCAAACAGACACAGGCTCATTTACAAAATCGCATTTATTCCCTGCTGTGCTAGGTCAACTGTCTTACTGAACACATAATCACTGAATATTGCATAAATACATAATTCAGACTTACATAATTTAAATTACGTAACAATGTTTAGATTGTGAATGTGTTTTACAGCCCTATGCGTTTATATATGTATGTATGTAAGCTGTAGTTACTGTTTACCATTTTTTTATTACACAATGTTTTGTTATATATATATATATATATATATATATATATATATATATATATATATATATATATATATATATATATATATATATACACACACACACACACACACACACACACACACACATATATATATGTATACACACACATACATACACACACACTCTTTGGAAGATCCTGGCAGATTAATAATTTACCTAATCATGAAGTAATGCTGCTGCTGAAAACTAAAGCAAGTCACATATCAATATGATCAACAGTTATCAATATGAAGTACTTACTAATAATTTTTCAATGGAGTTTATGTTAATATACATACATCAAGCATGGCTGATGTTTTGTTGAATATTGAGACAGATTCTTGTTAGTGGTGGTGATATTGAACCCAGAATCAGACAAAGCAGTGGTGCAGTTTAGCCAGCATGAGCCAAAAGGATATTCTGTATAGCACTTATTATTCAATGAATTCAAATGACAGTTTAAGGAATGATTTATATATTACAGTATCAGAATCAGAATATATCACTAGGATGCTTAATATTCTTGAAAAACCTATCGATATTTTAAATTGAATTAATATTTCCTTTTTGAGTGGCAGACATTTGTATTTACATCTGACGGTGCATTGGAATGATGATTTTCACAGTACACGTTGAAAAAGAGCTTAGGAAACTTTGTAAATACAAAAATAGCTTCCATTACCCAAAAGCACCAGTTTGTTTTCTGTTCAACAAGATTCCATTTCTATGTTAAAAAAAAAAAAAAAAAAAAAAACTTATTAAATGTAGTGATTATTACAGTACATGGTAAGAAATAGAAAGACATTACACATTTTAAATAATATATAGTGTAGTAATTTTTCCAGTTGTTATGCCAGTTCATGGCATCATAGTAAGTTATTCTACCTTTGCTTTCTAATAATGAATTACTTAAAGTGAGTTCAATAGTGACACACTAGTACATGACTGAGGGATTGATAATAAGTCAATTCATGGAATTTGAAAGAAGTGTATTCATGATGGAAAGCCTGAAATCGATCCTGCATCATGTCAGAAAAAGATGGGGTGAACAAAAAAAATAAAAGAACGCAAAGGCATATTGAAAAAAAGGACCCTGTATAAAGTAGTGCTGATATTTTCAGAGTGATTGTCGAATGCAATATATTACAAATGTCATAGAAATGTCTTACAAAGGGATATAAAGTTCAGACTTCAGAAGAATGCGCATACGTTAACCTAGTGCGTGATCTCTTCAAAATAGCATGAAATATCTTTCAATATATGAATAGTATTGGAACGTTTTAAAGCTCTACAGGCTAATTAGCATGGACTGAACAACAGCAGTTTCCAACAACTGAAAACACTAAGAAAAGAAAGCTTCATTGTTATCTTTCAGTGCCTGTTGTGTTGTGGCGTAATTGTTGGTGTTTGATAGCTTCTCCTGTTGTGAGAACATAAAATTGGCCTGTTGGTTGTGAAAGACTATTATCTGGGGATTTCAATGATGTGTGCTTTAAACACCAGGCACATAATGCCCCAGACTGTGTTTCCTTGAACAGCACAGGTCCATCTTATTGATGAACAATTACTCTCACCCTGCCATTACCTAAAGAACGACACAATTCAATTGGTATTTATAAAACTAAACAAATTCATGTGAGAGTCGCTAGAGCAGCGAACCCTAAATGTATAATTTATCTAGTAAAAAAAAAAAAAAAAAAAAACTGCCTCTTTAGCCTCTATTGCTTTAACCAATATTTCTATTTCATGGTGAGGTGAATGATTCCATAAACCCACTTCAACACTACTTACATTTATACACTCAGCAAGAAAACATCCATTTTTCAGGAGACTGTGTTTTAAAGATCATTTTGTAAAATCCAAGTAAGCTTTAGAGATCTTTATTTTAAAGGGTTTAAACAATGGTTTTCATGCTTGTTTAATGAACCATAAACAATTATTGCATGTGCACCTGTGGAACAGTTTACAGGCGGTAGGCGATTAAGGTCACAGTTACAATAACTTAGGACACTAAAGAGACCTTTCTACTGACTTGGAAATACAACAGAAGAAATATGCCTAGGGTTTCTGCAGACCTGCGTGAACATGCTGTAGGCCTGCTTCAGGGAGGCATGAGGAGTGCAGATGTGTTCAGAGCAATAAACTGCAATGTCTGTAATGTAAGACGCCTAAGACGGTGCTACAGGGAGACAGGAAGGACAGCTGATCGTCCTTGCAGTGGAAAATTACATATAACCGTGTGTCCCCCCCGAACGTGATCGAGAACTAGCAAATGCCTTGGTGGAAGAGTGGAGAAACATCTCACAGCAAGAACTGACAAATCTGGTGCAGTCCATGAGGATGAGATGCACTGTAGAACTTAAAGCCGCTGGAGGCCACCAGATACTGACTGTTACTTTTAATATTGACACCCCCCCCCCCCCCCCACCTCCCCTACTTTGTTCAGGGACTCATTATTCCATTTCTGTTCCTCAAATGTCTGTGAAACTTGTTCAGTTTATATCTCAGTTGTTGAATGTTTTGATGTTAATACAAATATTTACACATGTTAAGAAATTTGTTGGAAATAAAAGCATTTGAATGTGAGAGGACGTTTCTTTTTTTGCTGAGTACATTTGCTCATTTGGCTAATACTTTTATCCAGAGTGGCAGATTGGCAGTGCTGGGGTTTCTGCTATCAGTATCCCAAAGTCATAATCATACACGTAATTTATACAGCACAATTAACCATGCTGGGACACTTTGACAAAATAATCTTTTGCAAGGCTGAACTTGCAATATAAGAGAGGCTTTATTATGCCAATAGCACAAATAAGTCTTGTTCAGAATGGTTTAGTTCTGTCACATTGGACCTGAGAAACACACACTGGCCGTAGGATATTATTGGGTAATATTCTTTCTAAAGTGGTGTGCTGTTGCACCGTTCTAGCCCCTTTAGTTTGAACACTCGTGGCTGCGGAGGCGACTCGTCCTGAAACGAAAGCGTGGGGTTGTCGTATGAAAGTTGCGCCTTTCTCTGAGATGCCACTGATTCTGGTTCTGTGTTAGCAGTATCGGTAATGGTGGCAGATTCAGGGTCAAGACTGGACTTGGTGGACTTGCAGCAAAGAGCTGTGGCTTTGGTGATGAGTTTGTCCATGGGTTTGAGCGAGTGCATCCATAGAGGCAGGAAGTCCCAGTTCCGGAGGCACCGGGGCAGGTGGGTGGGGCTATGTGATTGCAGCAGGTTTACCAGAATGATGAAGGTGGCGACCCCGGCAAATGGCGCTCCTACACCTAGCATGGCATGCCAGCCAGCCAGAGAGAGACCGAAGACAAGAGCAGGGAGTAGCAGGAAGCAGAGCAGGAGGTAAAGTACAGCGAACCACCGGTATTTAGCTGTGCGCTCACCCAACGCTCTTGCCATGCGGATGGGCAGACGGCTGAAAGGCAGCGGGTACCACAGAATAATTCCAAACACATTGAAGATGAAATGGCACAGAGCGATCTGAGGGCAAAAAAGGAAAATAAATAACAGCCAAATTTTACTTAACAGAGGTGATTGTATTTTGTTCACATTTCCGGTAGGAGTTCAAGCACCAACTCTGCCCCTAAACCTAACATTTACATGTTCATATTTTCAAAAAATATATAGTCATATAAATGGTAACAAGTTTTCAAGTATAACACCAGATTGTTTTAAAAAAAAAAACATGCCACATCTCCTTGATGTCTAGTGGGTGCTTGCTTTTTTTTTCTAATTTGCATCGGCTACTAAGAAATGGGAAACGTAAGATAATGGCTTTTGCCATTTTTTATCTGCATTTTTGATAAGCCATAGTAATTTTAGCTCTCAGGATACAAAAGTAAAATTTCTACCGCATTGCTTCTGAGGACAGGAAAGAGAGAAAAAAAAACCTTGATGACTCATTTTGTATACGCTCTCAGTCTCCTCTATCTCAGCTGCAAGTAAACATGCTTCAGAGATAATAAGTACACCCATTATCCTTCATTTTATCCTCTTACAGTCAAATACAGCTTTGCCTTTCTATGAACTAAAACATCTGGGTTACGCATGTAACCCTGTTCCCTGAAAAGGGAACGAGACATTTCATGAGCTTCATTCTGGGGGAAGCGCCCTCTCGCATGACCGTTATCTGAAATCTGTGTAAAATCACGCCTATTTATAGGCATGCCTTGGTCAGGTGATGTGGCATTTCGTGCGTCGTGTGACTATAAAACATCGCCTGTAAACCAGATCATCAGTTTCTATTGTCTGAAGCAAAGACACAATTCACAGGCATACCCCAGTATGACAAAGCTATGCAATGTCTCGTTCCCTTCTCAGGGAGTGGGGTTACATGAATAACCCAGACATTCCCTTTCAAAGGGAACTCAACGTTATGTGAGCTTCACGCTGTGGGAACGAGGGTATGACCTGTTCAATATGGTCCGAGCCTGAGAATCACTGCAAGACCCTCGAGCCCGGGGTTTCAATGTTATGGCTGATATACGGTATATATACATACATCCCATCAGCCCTCACAGACTACACCAAATACATGACCTCTTGATCAGCCTCACCCGTTTTGTGTTTCCCCTTGATTAGTGTCCCTATTCAAGTTCTTATTTTATTGTGTTTAGTTACTAACCTCTGTTGTATCTACTGCACTTTACTGTGTGTCAGATGTCATGGTTCACTAGCTCTTGTTTTGCTCTACTTATTGTTCTCAATTTGAATTTATTGATCTTTTATTTAAAAAAAAAAAAACATTTTGCACATGTGACCTTTTATCCCATTAAAATGAAATCAAGAAAACCCATAGTTTCATCTTTAATTTGCCTTTTAGTGACAAACACATCAAATCGTAAATCTAATAATGCTGTAACAATGCTGATTCAAATTGTGACCAATGATGTACTTCATATATATTTTGTCTTAATTAAAAATTTTATTTTATAGAGTTGCCTAAATCAGTATGCACTTTCAAGTCCATCTTAGACCTGGTGACACAAAAGAGTCCTTGGTGCTTTTAAAGTTCATTGGCCTGAGCTGAAAGCCCTAAAGCTGTTAATGCCTACAATCTCATACCTGGCAGGCAGCAGGCAGCTTGTCGCTGGGGCTCGCCAGCGCAGCGAGGATAGCAGTAGTAGTCGTGCCAATATTGGAGCCCAGAGTCAAAGGGTATGCCCTCTCCAGACTGATCACTCCAAGCCCTGGAACAGTCAAAGGTCACAGGTCAAAAGGAAATTTAACTGACAACAAGCAATAAAGTTTCAACAAGGTAGTATGAATATTAAATACAATACAGAGAATAGTATATGAAAACTACTTAACTGGCTGACTCACAGAACACAAGGCTAAAGAACCCTGTTAATTAATCTGTTGCACTTGATGGAAAGACCTTGTTAACTTGAGCACAAATAAGAAGCACACTAATTATCTTTACATCTTTTCTTTGCCACACTGCATCTAATTTATAGCCTCATTAAAGACAAAAATGACAGATTTGTTTTCATGCTAATTGTGGTTCTGCCTGGTCCAGTGCCAGTCATGTGGTTCCACTTAATGATTCTGTTCTTATAAAGCTGTGAAATGTGAGGTTAATGGGTTCGACTCATTTGGCACAACAGATCCTCTTGTTAACAATTAGACTTTGTGCACTTTCATTGGAAAACACCAAAGCCTAGATGTAAATTAAAGTTTAACCAAGTGTTCTTGATGGATCTGTTCATTAATTTGTGCTTTTTCATCACTTTTTATTATTAAATATTCACTGTTCGTTCACAGCTTCAGGCAGATGTGTTGGCGGCGCTCTGATCTTTGGACTTGGGCCGCACAAAAGTTTCTCAAGCTTTTTTTTTTTATGTCTTACATAATAATTCTGTCCTAACCAATGATCCATGCATGATTATTATCATTATATATTTAATCGTTTGTTCTGATTACCATTATGACAAGAACAACTGAAAAAAAGAGGTACATTTAGCACTGTTTTGTATGCCATGCTTCGGTTTTATTTTAATTAAGCAGTGGACTGAGCAAACAATGCACCGAGAGTTTGTTTTTATCGATTGAACATTTTGATTAGAACAGAGGCTAAAAGTTCATTAACTTCATTTAAGTAGGTTGCCAGTTGAGCAATGTAGGATCCTGGACTGATCGCCTAATCCATTTTTATAATCTCATTTAGTGCTAACTTTGAGTGGAACTATCCATATTAAAATGAACACTGAGAAAAGTTTATTTGTAGGAATGCTCACCAATGAGTGGAGTCATGGCGGAGGTGAAAACTGAACTACTCTGCACCAGGAAAGTCATTCCTGCTCCGACAATCATGGCCACGTATCCTGCTAGCCAGCCAAAGGGGTCTGGGAAATCTGTACATTAAAAAACAAAACAAAAAAAAAAACATAGTGCATTTGGTTTATAGTTGACAGATTAATAGTTAAATATAAAGACAATCGGCTGTGGCTCAAGCGACTGTGGATCAGGTGGTAGAGCGGGTTGTCTAATAATCGTAGGGTTGGCGGTTCGATTCCCGGCCCACATGACTCCACATGTCGAAGTGTCCTTGGGCAAGACAGTGAACCCCAAGTTGGTCCCGATGGCAAGTTACTGCCTTACATGGCAGCTTTGATACCATTGGTGTGTGTGTGAATGAGGTGTGCAAAGCACTTTGGATAAAAGCACTATATAAGTGCAGACCATTTACAATAAATTCTATATTATTTAACCCTTTTATTCTGTTCAGCACTGGATTTCATATTGACTCTCTTTTGATTCATTATATTGTCTCATCATTTTAAAACTGACCACATATCTTGTACTTATTTGCCTTAAATAGACACATCTTCTCTTGACTGGAAATCATCCAACTGAAGAAAAAAAAAAAACTTTTGTAGTATTGTTCCAGTTCTGGGGCAAAAAATACCTCACTGTAGTTACTGAATCATTTATAGTAGTTACTGAATAATTTGCTTTAAACTCAAAACTGGATAATAAACTAAAAAGTTAACAGGTTACAATACATTACATAAGGATTTAACAGTAATTTACCTTGATAATACACTATATGGTCAAAAGTTTATTGACACCGGACTATCACATTCATATGTGAGCCTTCTCCAAAGTTGGAAACATACAATTGTGTAGAAAGTCTTTGTATGATGTAGCATTATAATTTCCCTTCACTGGACCTAAGAGGCTCAACCCCATTCCAGCATGACAATACGCCTGTGCACAATGAGCTCCATGAAGACATGGTTTACCAAGGTTGGAGAGGAAGAACTCGAATGTCCAGCACAAAGACCTGACCTCAACCCCACTGAACACCTTTGGAATGAACTGGAACACCGACTGCACCTCAGACCTCCTCATCCGACATCAGTGCCTGATCTCACCAGAGGTGGGAAGCAACGTGCTACATGTACTTAATTCGCTGCATACGGTGGTGTTCCTCTGTTACTGTGAGATGTTAATGAATATGTATTTATATTTATTTCACGTATAATGAGGTCACCGCAGTGGTCTGAATGCGGATGCAACTACCGCTCGGGGGGAAGAAGCGCAGAAGCGAGCATGTTGATGGAGACAGGACACCCACACACACCCACAAACATACTAACACACACAAACACTCACTCTCTCTATACACACATTCTCTTCTGTTCTGTTTCACAGTATGTTCTTTTGTTCTCTGTTGTCGTGTTTATATGCAGATGCTGACAAGTTTGTGCTGTTAACATATTGTGAAAATAAAGACAGTCAACTGTTTGGAAGATGTCTGTTTTTTGGTGTGTGTGTGTGTGTGTGTGTGTGAGCGAGAGAGAGAGAGAGATTTTGTGTTGAAAATAACAGGCTCTGTGTTATTGTACCCATCACAGGACTGGGATATGCTGCTTCATCTTGAACCCAGGTTTTATATCATATAAACAGAACAGACAGGCTTTCAGGGAGAGGTGTGACTTTCTCCATGTAGTCTGAGATTCAGGATTTTCCCTTCATTTTAATCAGATCCGAAATAACTACTAACTTGCTACTTGAGTCGTCTTCTCATTGGATACTTTATTACTCTTCCTCAAGTCATTATTAACATTATTACTTTGACTGTTACTTGAGTAATTTTTTTATAAGTAGTTTTAATTGTGCTTGAGTCAAATTTTTGCCTACTCTACCCATCTCTGGACCTCACTAATGTGCTTGTGTCTGAGTGAACACAAATGCTCACAGGCATGCTTCGTAAATATACTGGACATCTTTCCCAGAAGAGTGGAGGTTATTATAGTAGCAAAGTGTGGAATGAAATGTTGAAAAAGCACATATGGGTGTGATGGTGAGGTGTCCACATATTTTTGGCTATATAGTGTATGTTGGCAGGCAAAAAAAAGCTGTGATTCATTTTTCTTATTTCTTCAATAATTATTCACTTAAATAACCATTCATCCTGACCTTGTTGGCTTGTAAATTCTATTAAAGCATTGAAATATTACATTGTTTTCATTTTGCAGATCTTCTGAAACACTTGTGACCACCGTGTAAGAAATTGCAGCATCCTTGTGACAGTGGGTTTTGATTTGGTACATTCTGGAAGGTCTACACCTCAGGTTCAAGTCTTATTTTAAAGTGTTTTATTCCTCTTATACCACATCAATTTGCTAAATCCCTAATTTCTCCATCTGGGGATTAATAAAGTCTTATCTTATCTTATCTTAATAATTGTGATTTGTCTTGCTTGAGTGATACTGTCTGATCTGCCATCACAGAAAATTAATCAATACCTTCTTGACCAATCAGAATGAAGAATTTTAAAAATCCTCACTTCTGGCATCACATTTACACTGAAACCAGAAGGTTATACAATCATATAATATGATTTGGAGTGAGTAGAAATGCTTTTAAAGTATCATAGTAAAGACCTTTTTTTTTTAAACACAGACCTGTGTTAATGACCATTTGAATGACTCGCGCCACTTGACCCTTAAGGACTGAGTTGAGGACCTTGACGATTAAGATGAGGCAGGAACAGAGCACCGCGAGAGATCCAGCCAGCAGAATCAGACCCACAGACAGATCAGACAAGTCGGTATTGGCAAACATGTGCCAACCTGCAGCCAAAACAACGCAGGATAGAAGAGTAGAGGTTAACAAAACAAACTGCCTGGAAACACTACAGTAACTTAATTAAAAACAGAGCAGGAAGTGTGCCCTGGTTTGGCATGATGGAGAGGATGGAGTAGCTCAAAGTAATAGTCATAAATGCATTTGGGGGGGAAATGAATTTGGAAAAGAACGAAAGCCATTAGTGCAAAATTAGGCCAGTTAATTGCAATGGTCTCACTTAGATTGGCCTCACACCCTATCTATTAATTGATAGCCTACTCAGAAATTCACGACATGAAAAATTCAGCATAATGAAATGAATTAAATACAAGATGCAAACAATTATGGTGTATTGACTGAATTCCTGAAACGAATGTATTTCCATATTGTATTCCCACTCAGCTCACAGAGGTTATACATACATCTCTCTTCATTAACCTGTGTGACGAGATCACCAGCCTTCCCACAATGCAACACTGAAGAACAATTCTGAGGAACACTCGCTGTCCCATTCGCTGTGGACTAGAGAAAGAGAAAGAATTCATTATAAAGCGATAACTGCTTCCTTTACGTTTAAAATGAGATGCATTTTATACTGCATATAATTCTCCTATATAAGGTAATTAAGATTCATTTTTAGAGGATAGAGATGCATATGAGAAGATCAAGCAGCAGATTAGAATCTACAGAACATCGAGTATAAATATTACAGGTGATTATGGCAATGTGGTGACAGTCCTATTCAGATTTTTAATTTCTCTACTGTTGATATGCGACTAATTAAACAGATATATTTTAATTAAAGTAAAAATGTATTGAGAGTTGGTGACTTAAGTACTAAAGTTATGCTAATTTTTACCCAGGGAAAGTTATACACATTCAGATTCAGGCTTTGTACTTCCTTAAGTTGATTTTCTGGGCTTCCTAATCAAATTATTAAAATCACCTGTACATAGGTTACACCTCTGAGGTGGCCAGGTTTTTATTAAGTAGAAAATTCACTATCTGAATTTGAATTTAATTTAGAGACGCACCGATGTATCGGCCAAAAGTCAATTTTTCACGCTGTGGGCCATCAGCCGATAGTTTAAAAACATCCGATGATCAGGGCCGATTATATCCTGTCAATCAAAAGAGGGCGGGAAAACGCATGGATTTCGTGCTGTGTGTAAAGATGTCTCTTGTGTGGAATGACGACAAAACTGCAGTGTATAATCTCTGTAATCTCTGCACTGATAAAATTTTACACCGGACGCTGCAGCAGTGAAGCGGGAGTTTGTTTGTTTCTTTGCCGCACTGCTCGAACTGAATTAAAGCTCCAGCACACCATTGAAAGATTTAAATGAAGAGGAGTTGACAAAAAAAGTATATATTGCACAGAAAAAATATATTTGTAGAGTAGTATATTTCATATCCAGTTAATGTTAATATATAAAAAAGTTGATATTATATATTAGCAGTTTGATATTAATGATGAAGTAGAAATGCTTTTGTTTGTGGTGAGTGAATGTGAGACTAACAGGAGAATTTTTTTAATTCAGTCAATGTTAATATGAATTAATAACATTCAATAAGTTAAGAACTCTTACTTTAATCTTCAGAATTTAGTTCATGTGTTTATAATGTTTAGAGTAATGTGTTTTGTGTTTATGAGACCAGTTACTGTGAAACGGCTTGTTGAAACGGAGAGAATAAAGTTTTTATTTACATTTCTTTCAGAATTGTGGAATTAATTATTATTCATTTAAAAGAAGGCATAAAAGGCAGAATTATCAGTATCAGTTTCGGCCGATATCACTCTGAATAATCGGTTACCGGTATCAGCTGAGAAATTTAGTATCGGTGCATCTCTAATTTAAGTCACTATTTTAAGCTGTTTAAGTAATACAATAAATCCAGTGTTTTTGTTACCTACCACTGCTCCACATTCGAGCCAGTATCACATAAGAAAAATGTGTTTAAGTCCAAGATCAAGTCCGAGTTCAACTAGTACAATTGTCTAATGATTATGCAAAACAGCAGATTCATATCAAAGTGCTTCACGTTATAGCACAGATCAGCACACATACAGAATTACAAATATCTAGAAGTCATCATTTGGTGTTAAATTAAACACCCAAAAGTTACCAAAGTGTGTTCAGAAACATATTTAATATTTGAGATATTTGAGTCCTGAAGTTCTTAGGATACAGCAGCGTACATAAATAAATCTTTTCCAGGATTTCTACAAAATGAACAGCATGATTGACAGAGCTTCACCTTCAGAGAGGGCTCATATTCTCCTCTTCTGTCTGAACTACAGATTTGCACTGAAAATAACTAGTGAGACAACACTCCAGCAAAGGAGCTTCATAAGTCAATACTTGACAGATATTAGTATAGCACACACAGAGGAATATACTCGGTTGTTTGAAGAAATATTTAAATATTAAAAGGATTATGGGTATAAATTCCCTCTATATGCTAATACATATCATCATATCCTAGATATGACCACTAAACTGAGCTGGATTCCATATATACAGAACATCTACGGGCTATTTTCTAGTGAACTGATGTTTATAAAATGCACCAGTCAGGACTAATGATTTTTACACATATTCGTTAAGCACCAAAGCTTTCATTTGTGAGTGCAGACCACGTCTTCAACTAAATAACATACAGAGTGATTGTGAGATTGTCAAAAGTAAGGAGAACTTGTGCTAGACAGCGAGACACACCACTAAAGACTCTTATGTAGGAGTTGAATAGCAGGGAGAAGATGGTGGGAGCTGAAACTTTGTCGCTAGTAGAGAAAGTGAGTGATGGGAATAACTAGGAAGAAAGTGGAGCTTCGAGCATTTTTTTTCTCCCAAATTTCAGTTATTTCATAACTCCATATTTGACATTATCAGATAAATCACAATGTTTAGTACATGTAATAGCAAGGTTGGGAATGAGAACCACTGATAAGATTTAAAATAATAATAATAATAATAATTTTGTGTGTTTAGGATGGAGAAAAGGAGGAATAGATAGATAATTGAGAAATAGATACAGTTAATAAGAATAGATCTGGAAGAAAATGTGAAATATATGGATTAAATGAATAATGAACATGTAAATGAGAAATGGATCAAATAAATCAAGAATAGATGCCATAATTAAATAAATCTATTTAGGAAATTGTAAATGAGTAAATAAAATGTAGGGTTGAAGCAAATAAGAAAAGAAGAAAAAAAAAAAACATTGTTGGGTAAATGTGAGTAGTAGATGGAGTAAATAAGAAGTATGTGGAGAAAATAAGGACTACATGGAGAAAACAGGTAAATGAGGACAAATAGAACAGACAAAGTAAATATGGACAGTAAAGATGGATTGGATGCAGTGAATGAGGAATGGGTTGAGTAAATGAAAATATCAGGTGTAAATGGTAAATGAGGACTGGACATTACCATGCTGTCGCACCACACTTTAATCAGACTGCGGTTCCTCATGCTCTCATCTCCCATAGCGATGCCAGTGATCACAGACTTATCCAGCTAGATGAAACACACATCAACAGGAGTTACTCTGAAACTGAACTGAGGCATGATCCCAACTGTAGCAATGAGTGTGAATGTGACCTATACCACAGTAATCCTGAATTCCAGCTATAAACAATCATTCCTTCACCCTCTGCCTTTCTTTCTCTCTCTCTCTCTCTCTCTCTCTCTCTTAGTTAATGATACAGACAAGCAGTTGGACATGTTACCGAGAAATCGCAAAGCCCTCTGTCCTTAAAGCTTATCCATGATGAAAAAAATGAAGGAAAAACATTACTTTTGCCCTTATCCAGAGCGACTTATAGAAGTGCTTGCTCTATCAATAAATACATCCTGATACTGGTTCACTATTTAGACTAAGAATACCATCAATCTTTGAGAGATATTATAGTAAGGAAAGCACACAGGCAACACTTTTTTTTTTTTTTTTTTTTTTTTTTAAAGTGCTCATTTAACTACTTCAGGAAGAGGTAGGTCTTTAGGAGTCATTTGAAGACTGCCAGTGACTCGGCTGTTCAGACACCTAGGGAAAGTTCATTCCACCACCTAGGTGCCAGAAGAAACAAGAATCTTGATGCATGCCTTCCTCGTACCCTGAGAGATGATGGGACCAGTCGAGCAGTGCTAGAGGATCGGCTGTAACAAAGCACTAGCACTGGAGACTCCTTCCATAAATATTAAATGAACATCGATTTATAGATAGCTTCACCATATCAATGATTCAAAATTTTTATTTGTTAAACAACTACACGTTTAAGTCATCCATTTATCACTAGAGTTAGATTTTGTAGAGTGCCCAGCTTACAAGTCCCTGTGAATGAGTTCCGTATTAGAACGAGTGCATAACCAAAAAGCTGTGATTTGAATTACAGAAACTTAAATCAACACCTTCTGAGCGCTTGGCAATACGAAAGTTAATGTGATTGGACAAGTGACATTCCAAGAAGGAACAGCACTGGGATGTTTCATGGTGTGTATCACCCCAGCAAACAGGGGACGTCGCCCGGACGTCGCGAACGTCCACTTGGGTCCACATTTGGTCCGGTTATAACGTTCGCTGGCGGACGTTCCGAGGACATCAAAGTCATAACGTAAAGCATAACATTTCTGAATGTGTTAATTTCAGCGAAAGTCCCCTAAGCTTCCCGAATGGCCGCTGGACGTCCTGTGAACGTCCCCTTCAACGTCCGTAGGACCTCAAGGGGACCCTACACATGGACGTTCGGGGGACGTTCGTAGAGGCCATTTAGGGAACGTCCTGGGGACCTTTTTTGTCAGCTGGGACTTCCCTTGTCCATGTTTCACTATGTAAAATTCCAATTTTATCACTAGTTCATTAAATTGAAACCGTTACTACATTTACTGTGAGCTATCAGTCAGTCTGTGCATTGCATGACAACAGCTGTGGCTTCTGGAGGATTATTTTTATTGACTATTAAAATTAATTTCTTCTTTATAGAGCTGTCTCATAAAATCAATATCACACTCACAGTCATGCTGCTGTATTGAATATCAGCACAGCTCACAGTCTTTCCCACCCACCTGTATGAAGAGCTTGGTGACAGGATCAGTGATGACCTTGAGTAGTTCTGGGGCTTCCCCTTCACTTTGCATGTGGAAGCTGGTTACAATGACTCTGGCCAGATAGCTGAGCAAACCTGTAGCTACCTCCAGGGGCAACAATACCAGCACCGACAGCCAGTTAAAGCAGTCGTGGATCGTAGCTCCAGCAAACGCCCTGGAAATACACCAGGGGCACGAGGGGAAAAGGGGAAGACATGAACAAAGAGAAAGTATTAGGTATAGTAGGTAGTATAGTATAAGATATTGGTGGAAGTTAACTGAAACTCAAAATTCAGAACACAGACCTCCCTTTTAGTTTCCTCCAAAGGCACACCCCCAAAATGAATTCACTAACATAGTCTCAAATCTCTGAACAAGACATTTCTAGAAACTCCATATCACAGCTTTTAGTTCCAAAACCCTAGTGTTGTCCAACAGCTGATAATTCTAAAATCATCAGCTAGGATAATTACAGCTAAGAATTTTGGAACCTCAGTATATATTTTAATAGCTGAGAATTCTAGCACCCAAATATTAGCATGTCCCAGTATTCTAGAACCTCAGCATTGTTCTGATTAGTCCTTTTACCAAGGCTATATGTCTAAACATGAAAATTCTAGAACCTGAGAATTGTTTTGTAGCTTTCATTTCTAAAACTCTCGTGTTGTTCCACAGTTCATGAATTCTAGAACCCCAGCCCTTTTTCATGGCTGAGAACTCTAGAATCTTGGATATTGGATCATGCTTTAATATTTTAGAACCCAATTATTGTTGTGTAACAAGTTCTATCTGCAAGTTCTATAAGTGTTGTGCCATAGCTGACCATTCTAGAACCTGCTTATTGGTCTGTGGATAAGAACTGTATAAACTATGTATAGTTTGGTCTATAGGAGATGAATCTAGAACTTGAGTATTGGTTTGGACAAAAATTAAATTCTGAACCAACATATTATTCTGTACCCACATAAGAGTTCTATAACCCCAGTGTGGGTCCATAGCTGGCAATTCTCGAACTTGCCTATTGGTCTATAGCTAAGAATTCCAGAGCCCTTGTGTTGGTCTGTAGCTCAGAATTCGAGAACTTAAATAATGGTCTGCACAAGAAAATTTCTCAACCCACACATTGTTTGTACCTGCATAAGAGTTCCATAACCCCAGTGTTATACCCTAATTGAGATTTCTAGAACTATAGTGTTTTTCTGTATCTGAGACCTGTGTATTGGTATTATCAGGGAATTCCAGAACCTTGATAATGGTGTCACGTCTGAATATTCTTGAACACAACTATTGTTTGTAGCCAAGAGCTCTGGATCCCCAGTGTTGTTTCATAGCTCACAATTCAGGTTGGTTTTAGCTGAGAGTTCTAGAAACTCAAGTTCATAGCAGATAATTGTAGAACCCAAATATTGATCTGTAGCTGAGAATTCTAGAAATCAAGTTCTCTCATTGCTATTTTTGTACAACCTGACTATTATTCTCTCTAGGCAGGTATCATAACTATTAGAGACAAGTCAATTAGAGTTTGCTTGTTATGATTGGCCAGAGTTTCTCCGCTGAGCAGATATTTTACAGAAAGAAGTTTTTTTTTTTTTTACTGTTTTTTTTTTTTTTTGTCAAAGTTTCAACATTGATGAGGTGCAGAGTCAGGAATAGATTATGGCTGAGTCATGTTCAGAACCGCACAATTGTAATTAGGGCTACTTCTTCCTCCAACAGCGTAAACATGGTGATGGGGATGGTGATGACGGCAGTGCTGATCATGATCATGTTGATGATAATGAAGATAAAGACCAGTGAATCATGGTGTTATATTGAGTTGGAGATGTTTTTCCTCACGTCCATACCGTTTAAATTCATTCCTCTCCCCAGCCTGCATCAGAGCCACAATGGTGTTGGTGACAGATGTTCCAATGTTCGAGCCCATTATTATAGGGACGGCAGACTTCACTTCCAACACTACAACGCACACATAATACATACACAGAGAGATACACACACACACACACACACACACACACACACAAATAAGTCTATTCAAGAACCGAGTCCATTTACTCAATTGAAAAATGAACATAATTGAATGGTCCATGATAGACAGAGTGATTATACAGTAGCCTCTGAAATAGTCAGAATAATGACAGGCTAAAAACCAGGCAATTCAAGAACTTCAGCATTTCAAGTATAAATCTCATTCTCGCTCTTTTCGCTTATATGATGAATAAATTAGAGGCTGATGATTTTCCTACACAATCTGTTTGTACTGGAGCTGTAACACCACCCAGACTATACTGTATCTGCCCCTGAACTCGCCAGAGGCAGCTTTAGCATCAGTAATTGCCCGTAATTACTCTTTTTTTCTGCTTTTCAATCAGGGGCGGCATTAGGATTTTAACCCAGCACAGAGTGAAAAAGTTAACGATCATCCATGCCACCTATTAGTTACAGTTCATGGCCCTGGAAAAGAACAAACCCCGGATAACACATCTGAAAGCATGACATCACATTAAGTTTTGCTGAAGCGATTCCCCACTGTGAATTTACCATTGAAAACTTTTGTTGGCACTCTGCAGACGTAGTCCCATGCCAGTTCCTCAAATAAAACCTGATATGATTATTGTGGCTTTTTTTTTTATTATTGTTGACAGCTCTTAATGCTCAAATGTTTAAGTGACAACTAGTGCATTAAAATTTTGCTTTCTGTCAAGCATGACTAGCAAGCATTTAATTTGAAAGAAAAAGGGAAAAAAAAAAACTATTTGTATTGAACTTCTATCCCCTGTTGTACTCCAACTGCTTTGTGGATTTTCATGCCAGGACACCATCTGCTTTGTGCTCCTCAGAGAGTCATACTTATTTTATATTTATTTATTTAAGGCAATAAAAAGCTGGTAATGCAAAGGTTGAATGATAAAAGAATTGCTTTTTCAAATATAATTGAATAACAGAAAATTAAATCATGTTTAGCATTAATAATCCCTTAAATAGCATAAACTTTATAGCAATCAGTTTTGCATTAAAAAGCAATACACTTCAGAAATAAGTAAGTGGTTAAGTTACTGTTACCACGCCATACCCTTATGTATCTTATTTTTTTTATCTCCACTCCAACCGTTTCTTAATCTTTTAAAGAACAACATATTACGTACTCGTTTACGGTTAAGTCTAATGTTGTGGAACAGCCATCATCCACATCATTCTCTCATAAGTCTTGTAGATAATTTAAAAATGCAGCTTCTTATGTTACTGTGAAACCGCAAAGCCCTCTGTCCTGAAGACTTTCCTGTATTGTGAAAACTTAATGTTACAGCTGTAACTCTGTCTGTTACAAAGCACTGACACTGGAGACTCCTTCCAAAAAATTTTAAATAATCATCTCCTTGGAGAAAACTTCACGAGATTCAATTTTACTTGGAGCATCTGCCATGCAAGTCCCTGTGAATTAGCTGTTACTATATAAACAATAACATTTTAGAAAGAGTGCATTAATATAAACCTGGGATTTTCCTTACAGCTGGACCTACTAACAGAGCTGTTGTAGAAAATTAAACAACACTTTCTGACCAATCAGATTGAGCTCTGCAAGTCAACTCACATAACAATGTGTATTAGTTACAGTAATATTTGTTACAATGTTAACTTAATTCATGAGTAAAATAATTCCATGTAAATTAGCATAAATTAATTTCAAGCAAGTTACTAAATGGTGATCTAATGAACTGAGATATACCAATGTAAATATTGGCATTTCCATTCAACTTCAATTACAATTTTTTCCAGTTAACTATTATTATTAATATTTATTAACCCTTTGAAATTGACGGGCACATCCCGAATGAATCATATCAAATGAATCATATTCCCACAAATAACCCTAAGACCATGGCAGGTAGAAACATAGAACAAGAGACCATATATAAGAGCTTTGTTAAGCTAGCTAGTTTATGTCCATATGCCAAAAGGAAGCAGAGATACAGTTGAGGTCATAAGTTTACATACGTGGGATGATAAAAAATTCATTTTATTTTTTATTTAGTACATCCCTGAATGCACTATTTCACATAACAGATGTTTACATATAGTCCACAAGACACAATAATAACTGAATTCACACAAATGAACCAGTTATTAATACTGTGTGTCGTTACCTGGGTGATCAACGACTGTTTTAATGTTTTGTGATAGTTGTTCATGAGTCCCTTGTTTGTCCTGAGCCGTTAAACTGTTCACAAAAATCCTCCAGGTCCTGCACATTCTTGCTTTTCTAGCATCTTCTGCAAATTTGACCCCTTTTTGACACCAAATTGGATTTGGAGATCCATCTTTTCACACTGAGGACAACTGAGGGACTCACACACAACTATTACAAAAGGTGCAAACATTCACTGATGCTCAAGAAAACAACATAATCAATACAAAAAAAAATCAATACAAACCTGATTACTACTTATGATTTATTAATTCTAAAGATCATGGTGTGTTAATGTTAATGTTATTGCAGACTGTAACTAGGAAAGTTCCTATGTAACATTCTGTATACTATTTCATTCATACGTATATATATAGTTGTTTAAAGAAAATAGCTCTTTACGTGATTGTTCTGCTTCCAAATCCTGTATTATTTGTGCATTAATACAGCATAAGTGAGGCCAAAATATTTGGTCCTGGAAAGCGGATTTATCCAAAAGTTATCCAAAAACATTTCTATGTACTCAATAATTTGATGTCAATGTTAAATAAATAGAAGCCTTGCTGTATTATGAAAGATAAGAGTTCTTCATTCCACAAGCTAGAGAACACAGTGACCAGAATCACTGAATAAATGTTAGATTAATAATTTATTGATTCTGGTCAGAGTGTTCTCAATTTTTGCGTCCGAAAGCCAGACAGGAATGAAGAGCTCTTATCTTTCCGAGCATAGCATGGATGCTATTTACACAAGGACTTCAAAAACTGCGTTCTATTCTGGCTTTAATACTCACGGCCAGATGAAACAAGGCTGACAATGATGGAAGTGGAGGTGCTTGAGCTCTGCACCAGTACTGTGACCAGAATGCCAACCACCAAGCCGGCCACCGGGTTCAACAGGATCGCATTGTCCTGGAAGATATTTCCAGCCACCTTACCTGCATACATTTAACAGGTTTACAGGAGGTTAAGTTACAGGTTCGGAGTAAGTTCAGCACAGAATTGTTTAATAATGAAGAATTAAATTGATGTTTAAACCCCCATTTTCATCACCTGCCAGTTCCCACCCACCATTCTGCTCTCCCCTGTCAATCTACCAGCGAGGAAGGATGAAGGTTAACACATGCCAAGACACATGAAACCAGCCACTGCATCACAGGGCAGAGTAACACACTCAGATGACACCACTATCTACCCTCTTCCACATACATGAGCTCACAGATGCCATGATGGGTTAGTGTCACTGTTACTGACAGAGAAGAGATTAACACCATCCCACCCACTCAGAAATAGGGCTATTTAAGATCCTAAAACCATACCGTACATTTACTTTGAACATAGAATTACCAAATACACCAAATGAGGTTTTATCCTGTTTAAACTGTGATGTGACAAACTGTAAAGTATGTGGTTAACTAGCATCCATGCTAATGACCTGTGGATATTTGATCTTCTTGTGGAACTTGTGACTTTCCGGGTGAAAATGTTCAGGTAAACGGATTGAGTTAATTTAATGATTATGTTTAATAAAATGTAATGTTAAAGTGGTTTACCTTGACTTTACAAACATATTTGTAGATGTAGGAAAACATAAAAACAAATGGCACCCCAATCATGACATCACCTCAGCTAGGTTTTGTGGTATACATCAGACTCAAACAACTACACTGATAATCACAAAATCTATCTAAATCCCTGTGGGGGGGGGAGGAAAAAAAAAAAAAGATCTCAGAAAGAATATGTTGTCCAGATTTAGAGCTCACAGATTCATTAAAATGTTCCACACAAATGCATTCATATGTTTTGCATAAATACTTGCTGTCAGAATTCAATTAGTGCCAGAGATTGGGTTGAAAAACATTGGATTATTCTGTTAAGTAGACATTTAGGTCTAAAACTTGCTCTTGCAAGGGACAGTTAGAGGGACATACAATACTTACCCCCAGCCAGCTGAAAAGCAGAGCTCAAGGTATCCAAGGAACAAACGAAGCAATAGAGGAGAAAGAAGAGGATTGGGATCTTCAGCACACCGATGAAGACCGACTTCATTCTCTGCCTCCTTTCTCTGGGATCCTCAGTCGGCACTGCCCAAACAGAAAGTACAGTTTTCTAAAATAAGTTAATACTACTAGAGGAGTCAAAAACTTTGTGCAGCTAAAGGACGATACACACGCACACGCACGCACACACACACACCTTGGACTTTTGGGAGCCAGTTTTTGTGAGCAAGACAATGGTTTTGGCTACATTGTGTGTGAGAACAGCTGCTGATAAGATCCACGGTAGAGCCGAGGCCTGACTCCCCACATTGAGCTGAGTCAGACTCCGTACACTCACACACTCTGGAGCTGTGGAGGTTCATCCCTGAAAAAAACCAAAAACAAACGTGTGTGCAAGGAAGAAATAGGGCTGTGAAATGAAAAATGAACACCACTTTCATTTCCAGTTATCCAGCTGAAAGAGTCAAACATGACCAGTCACTTATCTGTGTTTTAGATGTTAGTAAAAATGTGGGTTGAATTATAACCAGAGGTAGCTAGTTATACCCTACATGTAGTGTGTTGCATTTCCTTATGTAATTTTAAATAAAGTTTCACATTGTTAATGCATTTTTAAACAAATTCGTCAGGCCTAGTCTATATGTTAACACTACCTGATAGCACTGACTATTCCAGTTAGCTATTAGAGAATGGGAATCATAATGATAACAGCTTTTCACAGAGGAGAAATGTTACCTTATTGTCTCTTTTGTATGCTTTTAAAATTGTATATTAGCAAATATATTTCTGAATGTGTTCATACTGACTGGGTTTGATCAAATCATCACTATCACCATCGTCCTGAGTAGTTTTTACTGTTGTTGAAATTTCATACCGAATCTTTCAGTGTTATTTAATTTTGTAGCGATTACATAAAAGTAGTGCTGAACTGAAATATGCTTCCTGCAGTATTTTAAAAAATACAATATTACTCTTTTGCTGACAGTTTGTGAACAAACATATATTTAGATTTTTTTTTAAATGTGTAGTGTAGAAATATCTCCAAGTATCTTAGTACCCTTCAAGTACCCTATTACATATACATATATACACACACACACACACACACACACACACAGTATCTCACAAAAGTGAGTACACCCCTCACATTTTTGTAAATATTTGATTATATATTTTCATGTGACAACACTGAAGAAATGACACTTTGCTACAATGTAAAGTAGTGAGTGTACAGCTTGTGTAACAGTGTAAATTTGCTGTCCCCACAAATAACTCAACACACAGCCATTAATGGCTAAACCGCTGGCAACAAAAGTGAGTACACCCCTAAGTGAAAATGTCCAAATTGGGCCCAAAGTGTCAATATTTTGTGTGGCCACCATTATTTTCCAGCACTGCCTTAACCCTCTTGGGCATAGAGTTCACCAGAGCTTCACAGGTTGCCACTGGAGTCCTCTTCCACTCCGCTGGTGGATGTTAGAGACCTTGTGCTCCTCCACCTTCCATTTGAGGATGCCCCACATATGCTCAATGGGGTTTAGGTCTGGAGACATGCTTGGCCAGTCCATCACCTTCACCCTCAGCTTCTTTAGCAAGGCAGTGGTCGTCTTGGAGGTGTGTTTGGGGTCGTCATCATGCTGGAATACTGCCCTGAGGCCCAGTCTCCGAAGGGAGGGGATCATGCTCTGCTTCAGTATGTCACAGTATATGTTGGCATTCATGGTTCCCTCAGTGAACTGTAGCTCCCCAGTGCCGGCAGAACTCGTGCAGCACCAGACCATGACACTCCCACCACCATGCTTGACTGTAGGCAAGACACATTTGTCTTTGTACTCCTCACCTGGTTGCTGCCACACACACTTGACACCATCTGAACCAAATAAGTTTATCTTGTTCTCATCAGACCACAGGACATGGTTCCAGGAATCCATGTCCTTAGTCTGCTTGTCTTCAGCAAACTGTTTGCGGGGTTTCTTGTGCATCATCTTTAGAAGAGGCTTCCTTCTGGGATGACAGCCATGCAGACCAATTTGATGCAGTGTGTGGCGTATGGTCTGAGCACTGACAGGCTGACCCCCCACCCCTTCAACCTCTGCAGCAATGCTGACAGCACTCATACAGCTATTTCCCAAAGACAACCTCTGGATATGATGCTGTGCATGTGCACTCAACTTCTTTGGTCGACCATGGCGAGGCCTGTTCTGAGTGGAACCTGTCCTGTTAAACCGCTGTATGGTCTTGGCCACCGTGCTGCAGGTCAGTGTCAGGGTCTTGGCAATCTTCTTATAGCCTAGGCCATCTTTATGTAGAGCAACAATTCTTTTTTTTCAGATTCTCAGAGAGGTGCCATGTTGAACTTCCAGTGACCAGTATGAGGGAGTGTGAGAGCAATGACACCATATTTAACCCACCTGCTCCCCATTCACACCTGAGACCTTGTAACACTAACAAGTCACATGACACCAGGGAGGGAAAATGGCTAATTGGGCCCAATTTGGACATTTTCACTTAGGGGTGTACTCACTTTTGTTGCCAGCGGTTTAGACATTAATGGCTGTGTGTTGAGTTATTTTGAGGGGACAGCAAATTTACACTGTTACAAAAGCTGTACACTCACTACTTTACATTGTAGCAAAGTGTCATTTCTTCAGTGTCGTCACATGAAAAGATATAATCAAATATTTACAAAAATGGGAGGGGTGTACTCACTTTTGTGAGATATTATACTGTATACATATGTATGTATATATATATATACACACACACGTATATACATATGTGTGTATATAATATAAATATATATATATATATATATATATATATATATATATATATATATATATATATATATATATATATATATATATATATATATATAAACCAAAGAGAAAGAAAGGCTACTGAGATATTACCCATGTTTCCATCCAAGTTGTGAATTTACAATAACTTGTGGGAAAATTTGGAATATTGCATAAAACTTTGCGAATAAAGCACCATTTCCATCCCCTGTGTTCAAGAGAACAAGCCACTGTGGCTCTTTTTTTCCAATATAACAAATTACTTGTGCTTCAGAGAGTGCAGACGAAATGTTATCCAAAACCTCATGTTTTCATGCGATCCGAGGCTGATGCCTGATATTTGGGAACAGAATCATATGAGACAGTTCTGGGAGGTAATTATACCAAGTCATTTCGATGACAGACTTTGGCTCAGGCATTTCAGGATGACAAAGACAACATTTGAGATGCTGTGCAATGAGATTAGTCCAGTTATACGACCCACTGCGCCCCAGTTCCCACAGAAAAATGCATTGCTATTGCGCTGTATACTGTAAGTTGGCCACATGCGCTGAATATCCAATCACATCAACCAATTATCCAATCACACGATTTGTTGACGCAAACTGACATGAATTTTGTGATGTGCACCAAAGAATTTCTTCTGTAAATGTGTTTCCATCATAGTTTATGTGCATGTCTAATTATCAAATAAAAAAATATTCACCTCAATTGAAATAAGTTATTTCATGCACATTTTGGAGATTTAAATTTAAAAAAATATATTTTATTTTGTTATGCGATGTCCCAAAATAAACATTGCAATAACAGACAAATTGTTATGGTATAAGAGGAATAAAACACATGTTGTTGTTGGAAAATAATCAACTTCAGGTTGATAACTATAACTCCGCTTCAGATTACCACCATGTAGTTGATTATTTTCCTATGACAACATGCCCAAGTGTTTTATTCCTTAATTCAAGACTTGAAATGAATGCACTATTATGAATGCAATTCAAACTGAGCTTGTTTTTTTAAAACAAACAGAAATAAAAAAAATCTTAAAT
Organism: Ictalurus furcatus; assembly: GCF_023375685.1. NCBI lineage: Eukaryota > Metazoa > Chordata > Actinopteri > Siluriformes > Ictaluridae > Ictalurus > Ictalurus furcatus. Next base: position 8,181,323 of record NC_071268.1, on the reverse strand, counting down.
CACACCAAACATATGGCTCCTAAAAAAAATAATCAAATTTTAATATAAATTTCAAAGAAATCGATTTAAAAAATTAGAAAACAAAGGTCTGAATTTCCTTTTATTTGCTTACCATGGTAGTTTCCCCCTTGTCCTGTCTTATTCGATATGATTGTGATTGGCCGGCTTGGCATGGCTTCCTGAAAGACAACAGCCAACAATTAGTGTCCATGTGGCTTTGTCAGATATCAGGATGCCAAAATCTAAGCAGCCTGATACTGAGAGGATTCGTAATGTTCCTTGAAACACTGTAGCCTCCTGTTATTCACAAGAGATCAATTATCCAACACTTAATAAGTCTCTTTCCTCTGTGACCTTTCATGAAAGACAGCTTGTGTAAGATGTTGTACACAACAAAGATGGCACTTGCGATCTCAGGCGGCCACCAAAGATGCAGAGTCTTGGCTAATTGATTGAACTACGTTCCGCAACCATTAGCTTCGATTCAGAAGCAGCGTACTAAGAATAAATGCATTTTTCATGTCAAGGTTGTGGAAATTCAGTCTCGTAGGAGGCTTTGCTAATGCATTTTTAAAAGCAGGAGCTCTGAATGCCATTCAAATTATAGTGACAGACTCACACTCATTTGCAGCTCATGAGACAGTACAGTCTCTGTAGCAGCACTTTGGTGGATTCGAGAGATTCTTCAAAAATAAATATAAGATTCACCTTTTTTTTTTTTTTCTACCGACTTTAGGTGGGCTTAGATGATTGGGATGGCCCAAGTTCATTGCTGATGATTTTTTCTTTATTAATTCCTGTTATAGGAATCAGTCAGGATAGTATTGTTTAGCCTATAGTACACTTCAAATATTTTAACATTCCAACAGTCAGGCCACACAGCTTCTGATACAACCTTCACGCTGCTTATTATGGTCTATTTGGGGCCAGAAAAATATGTCCAAAAACAAACTGTTAATTATATAGAGCATTCAAGGCAAATATGGAGCTCAGAATTAAAAACATTTTCAGTATGTTACAGTTAGAATCAGTTTACAAATAGCCCTGTACTGGAAACAAGTCTAACTTCAGCCCACACAGCTGTCTAGCACTTATAAATTAACATATAAATATTTAACAGTCTTATTACACCAGTGTAGATTTACTCTAACTAAGGAAAATGCACAGGTTGAAGGAATAGTAATGACTCTCCTTCTGAAAATGTGTAAACATTTAAGATGTACTATAACTACATGGTCTGTTGGTTGTTTTTTTTTCCTTTCCAATATCCCAAAAAACATGCCGGTAGGTGGATCGGTTACTCTCAATTGCCCCTAGGTCTGAATGAGTGTGTGAATGTGTGTGCACATGGTGCCCTGTGATGCCATCCAGTGGGCATTAACATCGGGATTGACTCCAGATCCGCCGTGACTCTGACCAGGATAAGACACTTACTGAAGATAAAGGAATATAAATACATTAAGTTCATGCATAAACCCTGGTATACTGAGATGTTTGCTCTTCTTTTCATGTGCAATAAGGGCTCACTCTGAGCAAAAAAATTCTTATTGTGTACGAAACTGGCATACGTACAAGCCTAATCATGCATTTTAACCACCTTTTACAAGGCAACACACTTCTCCTGGTCATACATATCCAAATGAAGATGGGTTGCACTAACAGAGTGATTTCAGCACAAGAAATTGAAAGTGGTTTATTAGCAGCAGGTAGTTTTGCAAATGATTTTCACTGACTTGAGTGTTCACACATTGCCATTTCATTTACTAGATACACCTATGTGTCTTAATAAGCTACTGCTTGGTTATTGTTAGTTAGTTAGTTGTACTTTATTGGTCAGCTTTGGCTGAAAATTGGTCTTTGGCCTCGCCATATAATCACAATACAATTTACAATACACAACATCCACAATACATATAACAATACAATACACAACATCCACTTTAACATCAAAATCTAAAAAATGTTCACATTTCCTACCCCTTATTCAGAAGACCTATTGCATTTGGTACAAAAGTTTGCTTATATATTGCTTTTGGTGTTCTATAACGACAACAAGATGGTGGTAATTCAAAAAAAACATGATTCAAAGGGTATGTTTTATCTCTGGTTATAGCTAAAGATTTCCTCTGAACAGCAATTACATATAATTGATCAACCGACTTTTGCTTGCCACTCTTGTCATTCTTTAATTTTACTTTATTCCCAAAATGTAATTCTTCTGAACCACACAGCTATGTTATACCTTAAAACTCTCTCAATTAAACTAGTATAGACTAGTAAAGATATTGGGATGTTTTCATCTTGCAGATCTGGCAACCCTGGCCATAGCACATTCATCACAAACACAAACATGTATCAAAGAAATTCTAACATTAAACAAGACTTCTTTTTTTTTTTTACATTTCCAGTTTTTTTTTTTGTTGTTACAGGAGTCACATCCAACAAAAATGATACATAGTTTAATTAAACTTTTCTAAATCTTTCTATTACGTTAACTGGAAATGTAGTGGCACATGCTTATTTGCAATGACATGAAAGCCTTCATTTAATAAGAGCTTCATTCATGAACACATTTATCACTTCGATACAGGACTCACACTTCCTTTATAGTCTCAACCTTTTTAGCAGTTCTCTGGTTCTCCATTTCTACCATTTCACAACAGCATTTAAACCACAATTTTTGCCTCATTCTACACGGCCATTAATTAATTAAGATAATTGAAACTTATACATGTAGGTATATGCATCAACTGTAGTCTATTAAAGCAATGTCTGGTTTACTTACCGCCTGGGACATAGCATAATGTAATATTCAATGAATTAGGCTTATTGATAGATTGTTGGGTGTTAATATCAAGTCAACATAATGAGTTATTAAGTGAAAATAATGAAATGATATCTTGAAATAACAAGATAAATAATGACATAGTATTTCTTTTCTACAACTTATAGTTCCATAATACATGCACTACTTCTCTACTGTACTTTGGACTAAATCGGAGCAAATCATAGGCTATACTTGTTGAGTTTACTTTGAAGAGTACTTTACAGATACTATTAGTTTTGCTTGAACGTAAACTACTTATTAACCTGAATGTGCACTTTGACAAATATAAATAACTATAATTTAAAAATATATATATATATATATATATATATATATATATATATATATATATATATATATATATATATATATATATATATATATATATATATATATATATATATATAGTGAGCTCTCTACATATCAAACAAAAGCTACCAATCTGCGAGATGTTCCTTTGAGCCATGAGAAGCTTCCATAATCTTTAAAGATGTCGCTCACCTCGTTTCATAAGACACATGGACTCTCTGATTGGCACGCTTTGGCATTATCAGGATTTAAACACACAAATCTCCCAAACACAGACCTAACATGTTTTGAATTAATTATGACATTTGTAGTTAAACTTAAATTTAAAATGTACTTGGGACCTAGTGTACTTTTCTTCAAATATACTTACATACCCTCGTATCATATCACAATTGAATCTCTACAGTATGTTTATATATACATATTAACTTGTTATAAACCTGAATAAAATATGGTCATCAAAACACACCCCAAATGAACTGACAGAAATGTAATGGAATCTTACCTTATGAAAAGGACAGAGATTGAATTCTCTCCACAGCAGGTGAGAAGTCTTTTAAAGCTGAAGACCCTTACTGTAAAGGGATTCCCAAGCTTATAAAAGAATCTCCAATCATGTGAACTGGGTATAATTTAATTCTCTGACTCATTAACCTAAATGCACTCTCACTGCCCACTCAGCAACTAAATAATCGACTGCCCACATGTGTATCAAGGCATGAAAATGAAAGCTTGAAGTTACTTCAACTAATGACAAACTTCTGGAGGAAAATAATATTTAACCATACTGAAACTATATTCAACCATTTGGCGTCTTGTAAAAATCTGACATCTTGTGGCGTAAAGGTGCCAAAATAAGTTGTTTGTGAAGAGTGTACTGGATTTCTGCCAACTTTTGTTGTTATTTTCCCCCTCATATATTTAATAGGTTCAAAAAGTCATCAGTGTAAAGTTCAGATCAGACCTGTAAAGTTTACTGGAAACAATAAACAGAGCTCGCTGACATCTTGAAAGTCAACCATACTTCACTGCTTTGGTTTTCAGCACCTTCTCATACTTTTGGATACAACCTGACCTCCAAAACTACCGATCCCAAAGGTCTTTGGATACTGCCAGCTGGCATCCGAGTCTGCATACCATGCAAACAAAACCAGGGATTTTCCTCCTGTAAGATAGATGGAGAAACTCATTAGAAATAAATATCCTTGTATTTCCTGACCCAGAATGTTTGCTTATGAGTCTACTATGCAGGCTAAAATAAAGCTTACATAATACCCAGTAAAGCACCTTTATTTAGCTCAGCTTGTTCTTTATTGGAGATCCAGGGATCAAAATATCAAAACTGGGCAGCTTGACAAATCTTCATTAAAGTATAAATTTGTACATTTTGTGCTCTTAACAAAACGAGCATTTTGGATGGATAAAGTTATTGGAATATAATGCTGGCCTGGTTCCAGCAGTGCTCTGATCTACACACTTGGAGGGTTCAATGGAGTCAGGAGTCAGTTAATGACTGCTAGTGGATCTGTGGAGTCAGCATCAACACACCATGATGGACCTATTAACCTCACATAAACTAGAAAAGCATGCATGCATGAGATCATCTTAGAACTCTTAGACCTTGTAGAATGTTTGAAGAAAAACAAGTACGCCGAACACTATTTGAATAGGTATGATGTGTGCCTACACAAATAGTTTTCAAATCTTACATCACCTGATATGACATTTAAAAAAAATTTGGGATCTGGGCACACTCTGGGCAAACTTGGTCTCAAGTTTTAATAAGGTGCAACATTAAAAACTACATAGTGCTTGTTTTTCCTCAATATGTAACATAGTTATATGTAGTCAGTTCACCCATAGCCCCATACTGGAACAAGTCCAGTTTTACTAATCTAATATCGTATATGTCAAGTATCCTAAAGAATCATTTACAAATGGTGTACTGTAACTATAACACCTCAACACATTTTAACAACTTACATTTATGTTTAATTATTTGGCAAATGTTGTTAGCCAAAGTGACTTATAAAAAGTGCAAACAGCTGAAGGTGCAACAATGCAAACTATTTTGAGAAACTGAAAAATATCATAAGCTGATGGACTAGAAATGATTATAGATCTGACCGAGTGTTAGACTGCGCTTTTTCAATTGGTGGACCGCAGTCCAGATGTGGACCCAGCAAAGTTTATTCAGCAGATCAAACCGCATACTTATGATACGATAAATATCGTCGCCGAGGTGATAAACGTACACTGTAAAAATTTCAGTCGGTTAAACTTAGAAACAAAAGGTCACCTGCTACCTTAAAAATGCGAGTAAACTCAACTTGAAGATAACCGTAACGTTAAAAAAAAGTTACGTTTTACAAGTCAAGACACTTAATTAAACATTAAGTTTAATTTTTGAAAAGTTATAAACTTGAGTTTCGAGTTTAAAAATCAAAAAATTGTCATGGCAATTGGAGAAGAAATAAGTTGAAAACTTAATGGGTCTATCATGCTTTACAGTGTATGATTACTGCTACATGGCTCCTGAAGCAGATCCTCTGTTGTAACCAATAAAATGTGTTTATGTAAATTATTTAGCTGAGCATCGCTGATCGTACCACTGACTAGCTACAGGGCTAGAGACATTAGCTCAGAAATGGGGAAATGTTCAGACTTTCATAGATTTTTCAATTTATTTACCCTTTCTCATCTTGGGGGGGAGGGGGGGGGGGGGAGTCAAACTCTTAGAATTTGCTTAAGAGGCTGGTGCATCTGGACAATTTCACTGAAGGAGGCTAATTCACTGGCACGGCAGATGATTTTTCCTGTATACTGTCAGCAAATTTGCAACATTATCTCATTTGTTCACCAGCTATTGCCTCAAATAAAGCACTTATATAATAATACTGAAGGTCGGGGGTTCAAGCCCCAGGACTGCCAAGCTGCCACTGTTGGGCCCTTGAGCAAGGCCCTTAACCCTCTCTGCTCCAGGGGCGCTGTATCATGGCTGACCCTACGCTCTGACCCCAACTTCCTAACATGCTGGGGTATGTGAAGAAAAGAATTTCACTGTGCATATGTATACCTCTCCAATAAAGACTCATTATCATTATCATAATAATAATACTATAATAACTTTTAAAGACAAGATTGCATCAACTTTTTTCAGTCCAGTCACTATACCTTACCCTGAAAAGCTCATTCAAAGTAGGTTCTCCCAGTGGAAGTGCACTATATATATGCACAGAAATGCAGACAGCCAATCAGAATGCACCCATTAAGATTCTGAAGCTTGTAGTCAGAAAAGTGTACAAGAGATATCGGATATGCTCTGTGAGCCCATGGGTACGGGGTCTAAGGCTGAGACTACCAAGGTGTTAAATAAATCTTGATTCAATGTATAAATCTGACAAATCCAGATGAAGTGGAAGGTCTTTAGATGTTTGCTGAACGAACAGAGGCACTTTGGCCCCTTGCATGAAGTTCATTCCACAACTACAGAGCCTGAAGAAGCAGCAAGAACTTACATTTTGAGCAGTAGATCTCAGATCTCAGGAACGCTGAATGTTTTGAAGAATTATAAAAAGTCAAATTGAATTGAACGTGGAGTGTAGTTGAAGGAAATTAAATTACATGAAGCTAACATTTGTTTAAAGTGCATTTGGAACCAATACAATGTTCTAAAATAGAGCTTGGCTAGACATTGCCAGTGCTGAAGCACTGAGAACAAATTGGCAGTCAGAATCAGGCATGAGTAACGCATGCTGAGAAAAAAGTAGTTCAAAACTGGTCAAATTTAGGCATTTACTGTGTTTACTGATAATATTAAATGTTTTTTTTAAAGCATTTTTTCAGGCTTTTGATAACGCTAGGCAGGTGTTGATGCACCAAGTGAACCAAGAGTGCTCTGAGGCTCTTATACTCTGAAAGTAGGCCTTAGAAAACATTTAAAAAGCTTCTTGAAAATCCCATTTCTATTCACAGTCTGTATTTTATTCAGTGTGTTTCAGGAGAGCTTTTAGGAGCTTTTATTGACCTTAGTTATGTAAATTCCATTTAAAAAGATGCTAAATTGAGTTGCTGCCTCTAAATACAACTTCTAAATACAATCTTCCTGACTGAGAGTTTAATAACAGAAAAGGTCAGGACACGTCACCATTTGGAATTTGTTAGAGAAATTTTAGCTAAAGTCACCTTTGTCCTCCTTTCATTCTGTCTGTGTGGTCAAATATCCTGGATGTTTTATTGGGGAATCATCACTTCACATTCGAGTGTGACTGAAGCAGTTTAAAGTCAGGTGTCAATGACTTGAAGTACTTCTTGTTTTGAATGTTATTTTGGTATGAATGAAACATTCTGTTTCAGCTTCTGTAAAAGATATTCAACATCCAAACTTTTAGCAGTATTCTGCCAAAGGTGTATATATTTACTCTTGGTAAATATGAGCAAAGAAGACTGTGAAAAATTGTCTATATTGTTTAACCTTTTTTCTTTTAAATCACAAAAATACTCAGCTCTCGTGGATATCAAACAATTGCAAACAAAACACAGGTTTATAAAAAAAAAATATCTGTTAAATATAGGTGTGCAACAATTATTGGCACCCCTATGAATTCATATGAGAAAAAAAACATATATGAAGTATAGTCCCACTTATATTTTAAATTTTTCAATTTATCAGATTAGATTACTTGGTTAGCAGCACAATCGCAAGGCATTTTTATCACAAATATCACCAACAAACATACTCATGCACATACCCTACACCTTGCTACATATAGACTGGCCAGACCAGCTGAACATCCTGCTTATTGTTATGTGTATTACCGGTTTAAGCTTGTGGAGCAAATGAAAATTTTGATTTATTTTTAGTGAATAGAAGGAGGCAATATCGTCGCTCACTTGGCAGTAATACAAATGAAGAGGCAAGGGGGTGCCTCTTGTCACCCACAATGTTGTTTGCCTTATTCATTACTCTATCTCTGTAGATGCATTCCACACTTGGTAGCATAGTCCCTAACAGTTTACTGGCCACATTTATCGGTTTTCTAACAGTCTTTTCTGTGCCTCAGTAGCATTGCCAAACCGACAAATTATGCAGAAGGCTAGAACTTTTTCAATATAAGCATAGTAAAACATTTCATGCATTTTCTGGAGAACATTAAAGCATAATAATTTATTTAAAAAGTACATTCTTTGTTGTGTCTAAGTGCTTACAAGATCAGTCCACAGGTCCCATTTAAGCTTACTATCAAGCACCGTGCCAAGGTATTTGTAGTTTGTAACAGATTGTATTGGCTCCCCATTGATGAAGGTAGGGTTGAAGGACTGTAGGTTTCTGAAATCGATGGACATTTTTTTTGTTTTGGTCTTGTTTACGAGGAGGCTTGACTTCTCACACCAGTTTAAGAAACGGTCAAGAACTGGCCCATACTCCTCCCCCCAACATATAGGAGGCTCACCAAGGCAGCATCGTCTGCATACTTAATAAAGTGCCTGTTACGGAAGGTGCTAGTGCAAGAGTTGGTATATAAAATAAACAGTAAAGGTGATAAAACACATCCCTGGGGGGAGCCAGTGCGAGTCGTCATTTTGTCGGAGAGTGAAGTCACTACTCTGACTTGCTGGGTTCTACAACTTAGAAAATCAACAATCCATAAAATCAAGCCAGCTTCAAGAGAAAATTCTGTGAGATAAAATACTGGGTTGAATAGAGTTAAAAGCGGATGAAAAAAAAAAAACACAAATAAAATTTTGGCATGAATCTTTGGTTTCTAAAGGTTGTAAAGACTGTTCAATAAGTGCAACAGTGTCAGAATTGCATCTTCCACTCCCCCCAGAGGCTTGGCAGGCAAGTTGCATGAGGTCCGTGAGGTGTTATGTTTGAGATACAACGTACCTCTTCAGTAGACGCCCTTCACGACCAGCGATGTCATTGTTATTAGTCGGAAGTCGTTGGGTTCTATGGGTCTGGGAATTTTTGGCACAGGTTCAATTGTACATATTTTTCCTAAGGTACCTTGAAAATATTCACAGAAGACCTAAAAATGTCAGTGAACATTGGTGCTAGCTGTTCAGCACAGTGCTTTAGGACACGTCCACAAATATTGTCCGGGCCTGGGCTTTTTCATGGATTACTGACTCTGAAGGACTTCTGATTCCTTGATGGAAAAGTTATATGAATGGGGGGTGGTGGAGGCATCCCAGTGGAGCCAAAAGAAGTGACAAAAGAAGATCCCAGTCACTCACTATCATGCATTAAAAGTGTAGGATTTCCCCTGACCTTGTGTGGAACATTGGTCCTGTTTTTAATTCACTGCCATTCTGTGGGATTGCCAGATACCAGTGTGGCCTCTATCTTTTGCTTGCAGCTGTGCTTGTCCAGCTGTATTGGTCTTTTAATCTGTCTCTGTATATCCCTTCTCACTATTTCATCCTGATTTCTGTAAGCTTTTCTCTTCTGAATTATAAGATATTTTTATTTGTTAGACACCCAAGGCTTATCATTTGGATAAACTCTAAAGGTCGTAGAAGGAATCACAGAGTCTACATAGAAATCAGTATGTAATCAGACACTGCTACAACCTGATCATTGATATCAGTGCTACTGAAGACCTCCATAATGTGCAGTCAAAACATCCCTGCAGAGTCGTTATGCTGTCATTGTTCCACACCTTCACAGTGTTTTTTTTTAGGCTTCTCTCTCTCTAGTAGCCTCTGATAGACAGGGAGGAGATAGACCACACTGTGGTCAGACACCACTAGTGGTGGGATCTGGGATGCAGTGTAGGCGTCTTTGACAGTTCCATAGCACGTCTAAGGACTTATTTTTTCTAGTAGGACAGTTAACATACTGGTTGTATGTATGCAGGCATTTTTTACAGTTATTAAAATCTCCAAGAATAAATTTGGGTGCATCAGGTGAAAAAGATTCAAGTTTCTGTGTGAGGGTGCCAATATTAGTGTAGGGCACTGTGTGCACACACACATATAAATAATAATATATACATGCATATATACACACACACACACACTAATATATATATATATATATATATATATATATATATATATATATATAAATATAAATATAAATAAAAGTGTGTGTGTACTGAATGCTTTAAATACACTGTAAACACCTTGCATTGAACAGATTTATTTTGAACACTAGCCTACAGAGCATCTTTGAGAAGTAACACCACCTCCTCAAACCCATGAATACAATATTACACTTGACATCGCAACAGTTCAACAATTCAACAACTACAGTGACCATGCCTAGACGTGGGTTTTGACGGCAAAGCATTTAATGTCATTCAACTCCAGAATTATTGGCACTCTTTAATAAAATGAGCAAAAATGCATTAATTCATTTATTCATCATCAGGACGCGTTTTATCCTGGTCAGAATTGCGATGAATCCGGAGCCTATCCCGGGAACACTGTACAAAATATGGGAATACACTCACGATGAGATGCCAGTCCATCACAGTGCAAAATATACACATACACACACATTCACACCCAGGGCAAGTCCAATAGCACTAGCATATCCAATCCACCTACTGGCATGTTTTTTGGGAAGTGGGATGAAACTGAAGAACCTGGAGCCTAGAGAACCCATATGGATGCAAAGAAATTCCACACAGAAAATAACCCCAGCTCTTTATTGAACTGGGAACTCTAGAGCAGTGAAACGGCAATGTTACATGCTGCCCCGAGCAAAAATCACATTCCACAGTGATCCCGATTGTCCACCTAAACAAAAGAACTTGGCTTTTTTTAAGCAATAAATCACGCTTATCAATTCCGATTTTTTAAAAATAGTATCTTTCAAAAAAAATAAATATATAAATAAATAAATAAATAAATAAATAAATAAGTAAGTATCCAAGCATCTGCCATGGCTTTTCTTCAAATGAAAAAATAAATAAAATAAAATCTGAATTGTGGTATAAATAACAAAACGAAGAAAAACTGTTGTCTTTGGCCATTTCATGTTTCCATGTTGCACACATGCACATGTTGCCTTTATACTCATTTATAATTCTATATACACAGATTGGTTGATGAGCTGCAGTTAAATATACTATTAAGCACAATCAGTGACACAGCGGAAAAAAAAGTTTCACTTTTCTAAAACAAGCTAGATGTGTGAGGATGCGTGAGCATACTTGGCTCACTGTCATGAAGGGCACCAATAATTTTGGAGTCGACTGTATATAAGCACCATATGACTTACATGTACATTACTGAAACACATTCAGTTGATATGTGAAGCTCTGTGTGTGTGTGTGTGTGTGTGTGTGTGTGTGTGTGTGTGTGTGTGTGTGTGTGTGTGTGTATGCATTGTTCCAGGCTCCTGTATATTACTTCAATTCTTCTGAGGCTGATGTGGGGGTTTCAGATTCTTCCTGACCCTCCTAAAATGAGAGGAACACACACAAAGTTTCATAATACCATATGTTTCCCACACATGACCTCCATATTGGATTCACAGAAGCTCAAAACACCTTAAGTTAATGTGTTTTAGTGTTACATTACCCTAATAACAAATGCACGGTCACTGCCATGATGCAGTGACGTAGTGGTGCATTATTGCAACTACAATATAGTACGATAGTACGATTATTAAACTCTAAACAATGATACGATTACGATTTTTTTTTATGGTAACTTATTTCAAATGCATTTGGGGGAAAAACTACAAGAACATCGACTAACCACTCTAACATAGACATTAGTGTTAATGTTCCTGGCCTGCAAAAAGAAACCCTACAATACAGTAGTTAATCGGGACTCTGCTGGTTAGAACTCAATTCTTAGCTCTAATACAATGTTATAAATAGCTTTTGTACTACAATTCAATATTCTGTCCCTATTTAAATGTACATAAACGTGTCATATTGACCATGTTAACTTCTTTGTAAAAAAGATGTTTCTTCATGTCTACTTCTATTGGAGCGTGAGACAACACTCTGATGGATCTGATCTAAAACAGATCATAAGGATTTGCACAAACTTGTGGAGTCCATGCCAGCTCGAGTGCACACTGTCATTAACGCCCCCATGAACGGGGGTGCGCGTGTTCAGTATTAAATGTATTTATGATGTCACACTCCACAGTAGTGGTTACAGACTCATATGAAAGTAGACAATCAGGGCTTTAAGAATTTGCAGTGATCCATAATATTTCCTTTTTTTTTTTTTTGCCTAGCCTACGAGTTATATATGTTATAATTTTTATTGTGGCAGTTGTACACGATGTTTTACGATCAACAAAGCTCAAGTTGTGCAGTTTGTTTTGTCGCTGTACCAGTTGTATTGTGGAGAGATGTGAATAGTTTGCCCAGTAAGGAGTTCACACCCCTCCTCTTCCCATCACCCTGCTCACCAGCAGCTAAACACAGAGTCACGATACTCTACACACAGAAACCCAACAGTGTCCTGACTAATCTTATAACAGACTTAGGGCAATAAAATAACACATTTGTTTATACTGGTTGAAAAAGTCTGATAAGTCGATTTCCATTCTGCTGGCTAGAAATGTTCAAGCAAAACTGAAATTCATGTGAATATTTCAAAGATTCTACTCCCACCCCCCCAGTTGTTGTCAATAATATAATTTGTAATGAAAATGATCAGCTTCTTTGTACATATACATAGATATAAATGTCACATTTCAGAAAATAACACTGGCTTTATAGCTGCCTGGCGATTGTAGGGGTGTGTTTTCTTTTTGGAGCCTATCTTTCTCTAATGATTTATTTAGATAATGAGAAAGGGAGGTGATATAGTTTTCTTTTGTTTTTGTTTGGAATAGGGAAGGTACTTTTGCTAAATTTCAGCGAATGATCTTGTGTTGTTTATAATTTTTTATAATTTTAGCATTATTTATCATGATGCTATTCTCTGCCAGGGAGCTCGTTTTCAATAATTTACATTACATTCGAATGAAACTGATAAATATTGTGTCTGGCATGTTTGATTTATGTTACAGCTCTTGCTTCCCACTGGCAATATAAGCTGAATAAACTAGTTTTTAGAGAAACTTTAATATACATAACGTAATACATTTCTGCAACTCCACTGGTATTTTTTTCCTTCTTCATAGTGTAAGAAGTTTAATTGTGTTTACTAGAGTGACAAGAGTGATAATATTAGTGGTGTGACATTTGTACCACAGTGAACATTGTTTTCTCTTGACTTCAAAAACCATGGTTAACTTTTATAAAGAGACAATGTCCTCACTGTACAGTGGAAGTAATTATTGACATATTGGCTAGTCTGTAAAGAATAATAAATAAAAATGTGGAAGAGTATTTGGGTTTGTTGTTGTTGTTTTTGACTCTTGCTGACTTGTCCTTAGTTTAAACTAAAGTTCACCTCACCTTCACTTTGTCAAAATCTGATCCACCAGGAAGGGACTTCTGCGGTATGTGGAAGGCCTGAGAAATTAAAATTCAAAATATGAGATCAATAAATATTGCATTTTAATTTGCATAAAATAAAGCTATGCTTATCATCTGGACTTGACATTACCCATGTAGCTCTTACCCCGCTGTGACCTGTTAAATTTTTATTTACTTATTGTTTTACCTATAACAGTGACTGTCTACAGGTTCAACTTGTTGCCACTCCAAGTAATGAATAAAACATGACACAACATGCAGCTGTGGAAAAATAACCAGAGGGGTGGTATGATGAGGTGGAGTTATGTTACCACAGCAATCTGCCAACCAGTTTTTTGTTGTTTGTTTTTTTAGTTAAAGAATGACACCATCATTGTTATTCACATATAGTTACAGTTAATATTGCGGAACAACCAAAAAACACTCCTGTTATTAGTCATTGTTTATTATTAATTATAAGAAGTTCTTGTTATCACTTGCTTTATAACAGCTATAAACAGTCATTCCCTCAAAATCCACTCTTTCCTTCTAACTCTTGAAGTTAATAAGAGCAAAAACATGTTGCTTGTCATGTTACTGAGAAGCCAGAAAACACAAAAGCCCTCAATCCTGAAGAGTAAAACTCATAGAGCTGACACTGGAGACGGCTTCCATAAATGCAAAAATAACCATCGTCTCACAGAAAGCTTTATTATACCAAATTTTGATTATACAACAGATTTTTAATCCGTCTTAGATTACAGTATATGGACAAGTTCCTGTAAATAATAAGTTCTTATAGCTGTTTAGGATGTTTACACTACCTTTATTGTGACATTTTAACCTATTAAACTGAAAAACAATAAGAATCAATTAAAGGGAAAAAATTCTCAAAAATAAATAAATAATAAAAAGTACAATAACCTGGTTGCATAAGTGTGCACACCCCTAAACTAATACTTAGTTGACGCACCTTTAGATTTTATCACAGGGTTCAATCTTTTAGGGTAAGAGTTAATCAGTTTGGCATCATCTAGACTTAGCAAGATTTTGCCATTTTTCCTGCCAGATTAGCTGGGCATCTACTGTGCACAGCCCTCTTCAGGACACCACACAGATTTCTGACTGGATTCCAAAACCTTTGACTTGTTTTGGTGAAACCATTCCTTTGTTGATTTGGAGGTTTGCTTCGGGTTGTTGTCATGCCGAAAGGCGAAATTCCTCTTTGTTTTAAGTGTTTTAGGAGAAGCCTTGATGTTTTGTGCCAAAATTGACTGTTATTTGGAGCTATTTATTATTCCGTCCACCCTGATTAAAGGTCAGTTCTACTGAAGAAAAGTGATGATGTGCTGTTTTTTGTGCCAAACATATCTTTTGGTATATGACCAAAAAGTTCAACTCATCAGATCATTAAACATTATGTCGCATGGGTTTGGGAGATTTTTTTAAATTGATTTTTTTTTTTTTTTTTTTGGTTAAAAAAGGCTTCCGTCTTGCCACCCGACCCCATAGCCCAGCGATATGAAGAATTCGGGAGATTGTTGTTACACGTAGGGAACAACCCATTGCTGTAGGCCTCTTGGCAGCCTCTCTGACCAATTTTCTCCTGATCTTCATATCAATTTCAGAGGGACGTCCGATTCTTAGTAGTGTCACTGTCTTGTCATATTTTCTCCATTTTTTGATTATTGTCTTTACAGTGTTCCATGGTATTTCCAACGCCTTGGAAAAAAAATCTTGAAACATTCTCCTGATTGATATTTTTCAACAGTGAGATCCCCTACCTGTTTTGTAAAACTCTTTGTAAAAGCCCATGGCTTTTCCAGTTGGACGTTACCAACATGATATCAGGACAATCTTATAACAGCTATACTTTATTTGGTAATCGGTTGAATATAAAAGGGTGTGCACACTTATGCAACCAAGTTGTTGCATTTTTTTTTTTCTTCCCCTAAAATGATTCCTACTGGTTTTTCACTTTAATTTATAGGTTAAAAATTCACAATAAAGCTAGAAAAGATTCTGACATGATTTATCTTGGTTTCATTTTTTTACATCATAAAAACGTGCCACTTTAACAGGGATTTGTATACTTTTTATAACCGTATGCACGTTCACTTTTCCTCTTCACACTTTTCTCAAATACTGCACGTCTTTTTGGTTTGCTTTTCAAATCCAGCTCACCACAACTGAACTTGCACAAGGCAAGAATACATAAACTGAATGAATAAACTGTATAGAAAGCACAAGTTACAGAACTGGTTATGAGATATAACGACATGTCAAGCTGAGCGACAAGAATGTGCATGCACAAAGCTCAAATGCATACATCAATGTCAATGTTTAAATGGTATGTTATCTGCTGGTACCTTTAACTTTCCAGCGAGTGGCCAATTAATCATGTTTCAGTCAAAAAAAAAAAAGAACATCAGAAAGCACTGACTGAGTGCTATAACAGAATCACTCACCTTCTTGGCTTGCTGGATTTCCTCTGTAGACTTGGACCTGCTCTTCACCATATGCTTCTGAGGTGACGTTGTCTGAAGAAATAGAAGACTATTTAAAAACTTGGTGTGTGGAGTTTGTGGAGGGAATAAAAGGTTTTTAATGATTAAATTATTTATAATGATCCCCCCCCCCCATTTCAGACGAGTTTTGAAAAACATGTGTCTTGAGTTTTCTGTAGGAGATAAACTACAAGAAACGAACTCATCTCCACTATTGCATACAAAAAATTGCACATTATGACCCAATACATAGAAATATTTACTATGTACAAGTGTGTGCTTAACAATATCATGTAGTAAAAAAAATGTCTGTGTTAAAATATTAGCAGTCCGGTATCGAAAAAAAAAGCAAGTATTATTTTAGAGCCCCCTGTTGCCCACAAGGTGAATTTGCTAATTTTACACCTCCTCCACCTACTCCTGCAAATAATATAATAATCCAGTAGATAATAAATAAATAAAAATAATCCAGTGGATTTCATTACCATGCTGGTAATTTTCTAAGGAGTCTGTTACAGTTTTAAGACACAAAGGCGACACCTCAGAGCTCTCTGCTGGCCCCATTGGTAGTCGTGCTGGTTCTGTCGGTTATCTGCTACAAGCTTCTTCCCTTTTGCTCCATGGGTCATGTTAAATGATAAGCGTCCATTGCTTGTTGCATGTTTAAAATATATCCCAGCACCTAGGGGTTTTTTTTTGTACCACATTTTTTTGTACTACATGAGTGTGAACCAGGGGTCATCCAGGGTTTTTTTTTTTTTTTTTCCACAAACTTCTTTTAATTGTAAAGTTTCAGAACTCAAAGTCATCAATAAACATAGGCGGCCTTGGCGTATGACAAAGTCACAAGGGTGTGCTCTAGTGACAGTTTTATCATAGACCATTTCAAACAGTGTGAATCTTACCTTGTGAATTTATGATGAAAACACAGAGTGTAGACAGTTTTATTGTCAGAATAATTCATTAATCCATGCTCCAAAGTCTTTCCACGAAATATTAAACACATTTTTCAGAAAGGTAGGCTTCAAGATGCCTTGAGTAATATTAGACTGTGAGAACTGCTGTCCCAGTTTCAGTCCCAACGTGTACCGACACGCTGATGAGCCCTGCTCTGAACACACTACACACGCAAAATGGGAAAAAAGTACTGTACAGTTTTCATAAGGTAAAATATTAATGTACCCGTAATGGTACAACTGTAGTCCTTAATGTCCAATTATGAATCCCAAATGAGTTTTAAAGATTCACTAAATCCTCTATGTCCATGGTGCCCAAAATGGAGTCACCAAGGATCCATGAAGCATAGCCAGGGAGATCACAGTTTTTATTTTTAAATCAGTGAAGGGAAGAAAACATTCCACTGTTATCAAAGTTATTATATTTAGTCTTATGTTTATTAGCAAATTTTAATTGAATTCATACCTCAGTAACTCAGAAACATTGTTCTGATCGCTTCCTGGCTGCAAAAGATTTGAGAACCACTGTTCTGGGTTCTCGAACTAAAGATACAACACCAGTACCCATGAGGCACCCTGAAATGTCTAACTTATCACAGTATATTATCTATAGATATTTGTGGTATTTAATCTCAAGAATCAACAAGAAAAGTATGATGTGTGTAATTTGAGACACAGCTACTTATGCTTATGCTACTTATGCTCATATGGGGGAGGGGTGAGGGGGGGGTATGTTTCTGAAAGTTACATACATGTCGTTTTTCCTGAAGCTTCTCTGGAAAGCTATTTACTTATTATTTATTTTAAGCTGTACTATTTGCGCACACACACACACACGTGTGTGTGTGTGTGTGTGTGTGTGTGTGTATGTTCATATGTTGCCTTTTATGTTGTATAATGTACTGTGTGTGTGTGTGTGTGTATATATTATATATATATATATATTCATATATTCATATGTTACCTTGTATGTTGAATAATGTACTGTACATCTCTTTGAAAAGGGTGTATATGGAAAAAATTACTTTCCCAGTGTCTTAATATCATAACGTGGGTATAATGACGAGATGTAAAGAAAGAATTGTCTTTGTCCACGAATAAAAGACTGGATACATGCTGTGGACTCATTTGGTTGCATTCAATCAGCCAGCCTTTTTTTAATCCACTTTTTTGCTATTTGTTTGTTTGTTTGTTTATTATTATTGTTGTTGTTGGGTCCAAATCTGTGTTTACCTTCTGCTCCATGTTGGAAAAGTGCAGCAGGGTGCCGGAGGATGCTGGAGGGAGAAGACACACTCTTTATCTTTATCGCTCGCTCAGGGCCTGTCAGTGTGAGACAGCAAAAGCACATTAAGAAGCATTCAATGCGACAAGAACACACAAATGTCACAGTGTATGGACATGCAATCCATCACCACTAGAGGTCACCTGTTCTTTTGATTCATTCTTATGAATGAATAGCATTAAGATATTTAGCTAATGTAGGATGGGTGTAGATTAGTGATAGAAAATATGTTCACAAGCATGAATAAAAACCTGCTACATAGTAATAAGCTGTAAAAGGTAAAGCCCAACAATATATAAAAAAGCAGCATAGGTGTCAATGTATACATGATTATGAGTATGAGCATTGATCTGCCAAGGCCAGAGGGGACAACTGGTAATAACAGAGGCCAGGTCGCCATGGAAACACAAGAGAGTGACTCTGAATATTAAATTCTCTCTCTCACACACACACAGTCACAAAAAGGGTAATTAGAAATTCACAAGTCCTATTTTGCTTGTATTTACTCGTTTGTGAGTCGCTTTGGATAAAAGCGTCTGCTAAATGAATAAATGTAAATGTAATGTTCACTAGAGGGCAAGTTATCATTTAAATTCACCAACACGTTCACCCTTGTAGTCAGTGCTCGAAAATGATGAACCTCACATCGTTATACAATCATGCCATCTGAATGACTCATTTTTATCATTCTACGTTTACGCTAATGGGTTCTCTATAATCTGAATGAACACAGGAAGTGGAAACATTTCTACTATAATTACACTCCTAGTATAATAACGTTGATCGACCTGGTAGGCTTAATGAGTTTTTATTTTATTCCTTCAGAAAACTCAAGTAGTGATCTCAGAAGCATGGTGCTTTGATAAAGAACAGAAAGCCCTAGTGACTGAACGTGGCCACAGCCCTGACCTATTTGGTGACCTAGTTTTACTCGCCACCACTCCATCCACACCCCTACCAGTGTTCTCCACCCTCAGGCCAGTCAGTCATATCCGTAACGTATTCGGTGTTGCATGCAGTGTCTGTCTGTTTGTTTTTTCCCCCAAATTATTTATTAAGATTTTGGTTTGGTTTTTGTGCATACATACAGCAAAAAAGGAGAAGACATCATACAGTATTTTACAGTATATAAACTATATTAAAAATATAAAATACGATTGCCGTATATACAGTATGCATGCACAAAAACCCAAGCTTATACTGTAACGATGCACTCAACGCCAGGCCTTGAAATACTTATTGTTAGTTTTCCAAGTACTGGATGGCATACACACTCAGCACTAACTTTGGCAACACTGACTCACACTCACACATCATGCATGCACTCATCCTCAAGTTTTAAATGTCATGCTTGCTTTTAATCATGTAGATGAATGGTATGGAAGTGTGTTCAGATCAGTCCAGATCACTCACACACACATACATACATACACACACACATATTTTTATATATATATATATATATATATATATATATATATATATATATATATATATATATATATATATATATATATATATGTGCGCACACATATATACATATATATACACACACACGACAATTCTGTGGTTTTAGAATAGCGAACCATAAAGCAATTGTAACCCTCAATAAAGTCAAAGCATGGATTGTTTCTATTTTTTCTATTTTCAAATAAAATTTTAATGCAATCCCGATAATTTTATTATCTTCTAAGCAGCATGTAAATAATGCATTTAAGTCATTAAGTAACTGTATATCCTTATAATCCCAAGGTGTTTTTAAGACTGTATATAGTACCTATGCCTACAGTCTATCCATCAGACTGGAAATCAAATTAAAATCCCAGCCCCTCAGGCTCTGAGATGACTGATTATTTTTCCTCTGTGAAGAACCTTGGAAATCGTCTCTTAAATGTAATAGAAATTCTACTGTGAATTCTGCTGAGATGCTACCTGCCTGCTGAATCAACCCAATCTGATTCTGTACTGGGTAACAATGAAATCTGAAGGACATCAGCAACACTCGAGCACACAGAGTCATAGCAAAGCGTGAATCGCCACCTGTATGTCTGTGTCTCATTCCCCCCCACATTCTGCTTGCCCTTCACTGGTTTTGAAACCAGTGATGCATACAAATACTCAGATCAACACATATGATTGACTCTCTTGCTCTCTCTCTTTTACACATACACACACACACACACACACACACACACACACACACACACACACACAGTTTATCATGCATCCAGACATTAATAAGGCAGAGCTACTATTATACACTGGGAAAAATGACAGTCTGTATTTTAAAGCACTCAAGCATTCTGCGTTGTACAAACACCCCCAGTAAATTATTCCAAGAATTAAAGAATATAATAAAGAGGAAAAAGGATGATTCTTACCGTCTCCTTCCCCACCTTTGACAGAGAGGCTGTGCTGCCAAATGATGATAATTCTATGTCTCTAGTGATATGCCTTTCCTCTCTCCATCCCTCCCTTCCTCTGCGTCTCTCTCACACCACACCACACCACGCTCTCTCTGTCCATTCATAATTTCACAGACATGCATGACAAGTGCACACACCCACCAGTCGAGACACACAGTGACGTTGATGGCGGTTGTTAGTGTGGATGTGTGCATATGCGTGTAAGTAGGCTTGAAAATAATAATAATAATAATAATAATAATTCATTTTACCCCCCACCCCACATACAAAATGAAGGGAGAGATTCTCATCATTCCAAAGTATTTTTATATAGAGCACATACATTTACTGGACAGTTTA
Source organism: Ictalurus furcatus (assembly GCF_023375685.1). Lineage (NCBI taxonomy): Eukaryota > Metazoa > Chordata > Actinopteri > Siluriformes > Ictaluridae > Ictalurus > Ictalurus furcatus. Next base: position 8,160,292 of record NC_071268.1, on the reverse strand, counting down.
ATAGGGACACATACACCTGTGTGCATGTCAAGAGGTTTGGCTAATGTTCACATCAAACAGGCTCACCAGAGATATGATGAACTGTCCAGTTTCTGTGAGCCTGAGCCCATTATAGCCTCTTGGTCTTGGCTGACTGGAGTGGAACCCAATGTGGTCTTCAGCTGTTGTAGCTCATCCAGCACAAGAGTTAATGTTGTGCATTTTGAGATGCTTTTCTGCTCTTTATCAAGACTTTATCTGAGTTACTGTAATCTGCCTGTCAGCTCAAACCAGTCTGGCCATTCTCCTCTGACCTCTCTCATTAACAAGCCATTCCCATCTGCAGAACTGCTGCTCACCGGATTTTGTTCACTTTGTTTTGTTTAGCGCACCACCTTGACTGTCGTGTGAGAAAATCCCACAAGATCAGCAGTTTCTGCAATGCCAAAAACCATGCTGTCGTCAAAGTCACAGAGATGACTTTTTTCTTTTCTGATGTTTGACCCCTATCTGCATCATTTTATACATTGTACTGCTGCTACACGATTGGCTGATTGGATAATCGCATTAATAAACAGGGGTACCGGTGTTCCAATTAAGAGTATGGCCATCAGTATACAGAATACAAAACTACAATTCATCTCTCAACACTCACTTCAGAGGAAGTTATGAAAAACACTTTCATAAGTTCCCATTATCGCCTTTTGTTCCTAACTACAGAACTCCTGCACGCACGAGAGAGAGAGAAAAAAAGAATGATTAACACAGCAATATTAAAACACAGCCAATTCTATCAGAGAAATGACCTGTTCCTCACTCCTTCTGAAATGGGAAGCACCAAGTCCCTGATGATGTCATTAGTCCGTGCTAGAATTCATGCAATATTAATTCTAATAAATAGTGAGATAGCAGCAGAGGTAAAATAAATAAATAAATAAATAAAAAATAAAGGTTGTAATTAATCAAAGCATAATTAAAATTTAATAAGTACTCATACACAATTATTTTTTCACCCTTTGCCTTTTCAGAGTTCTGAAGTTCTCACTACAAGTCTCATTATTTTTCTCCTGTTTACCAGTTACAAAGTCACTTTATTTATTCATTAGATTTCCAGTTGAGGTAATAAGTTTACATACACCTTGCAGAATCTGCAAAATATTTATTTTTTAAAAAGGATTATAAAAATAGCATTTTTTAAATGTAATACTACCCTGAATAAGCTATTTCACATAACAGATGTTTACATAAAGTCCACAAAACACAATAATAACTGAATTTACACAAAAGAATCAGTTCAAAAGTTTACACACGCTTGATTATTAATCCTGTGTGTCGTTACCTGGATGATCGACGACTGTGTTTATGTTTTGTGAGAGTTGTTCACAAGTCCCTTGTTTGTCCTGAGCAGTTAAACTGCCCACAGTTCTTCAGAAAAATCCTCCAGGTCCTGCACATTCTTGCTTTTCCAGCATCTTCTGCATATTTGAGCCCTTTCCAGCAGCGGCTATATGATGTTCAGATCCATCTTTTCAAACTGAGGGACTCATACACGACTATTACAAAAGGTAGAAACATTCACTGATGCTCAAGAAGGCAACATGATGCATTAAGAGCCAGGGGGTGTAAACTTTTTAACAGGATGATCGGTGTAAATTTTGTCGATTCTGCAAGGCATATGGAAACTTATGACCTCAACTGTATACTATAGCACTGTTGAAGTCTCCATTCTGATTGACCAGAGAGAACAGCAGCTCGGACACTATTTCCAGGTGTAATTTAAGTAAATACGCCATCATTGTGTCACATATTCTAATGAAAAATGTGTGTAATTGTTGATTCTGTGAAGGAACGCATATTTAGCATTTATGGAAGGAGTCTCCAGTGTCAGCACTTTGCAACAATCAGAGGCAAAGCTGTAATTTTATGTTTTCCAATATGGAGGGCTTTGCAATTTCTTGGTAACATAAGTTGCATTTGTCTTATTAACTTCAAGCAAGGGAAATAAAAAAAATAAAAATTAAAAGAGAGGTGTGGCAAGAGAACGAAAGTTTGTATCGGTTTTAAGGGATAACAGGAACTGATTTATTACTTGGGCATTCCACCACATCAAACGTATCTATAAATGTATAAAACGTACATGTGTTTTTGTAAATAAATTGCTAGCACTTGCAAATTGCTGTAGTATAAGTGGAATAAAACAATTGGGTACACACAGTTACTGAGGGGGGAGAAAAAGGATAAAAAAAAAAAAAAAACTTTAAGTGGCAACAGTAAGTCTGCTTCGCATCAGGCTGCATCACATCACATCACTGTTGATTATTTTCCTATAAAATCATGGTCCATCTTCTTTTATTCCTTACATAAAAATGCTCATTCAAAGCTGTATCGAATTGTACTCATAGCACAACCAAATCATCCTTATGCAAGCACTGCCTATTATTTTCACAATCCACAAGTAGATTAATGAAAAAATAAATGCAGTCAGATTCTGTTTGATTTTATATAAACATAAACGCTGTTCTAACCCTAATCTGCCCCGAACCCCATCAGTCCCTCGAGGATTCTGCGATCACAGAAATAAACGGAAAATCAAGCAAACGCCGCAATATACGGATGAGCTTGCAATTTTTTCTAAATTATCACAGATTTTTAATTTTTTTTTTTGCTGCAGATTTGGGCCAAGACTCGTCATTGGATGTCATCACAACGTGCATTCAACCAAAGCCCTCTTTGATTCACGTGCATCGAAAATGAATACAGCTTTTTTTTTTTTTTTTTTTTAAAAAGTCTCACTTATCAACAAACATCACTGCAAAAACTATTTTGTGCAACTGCAATTTCAACCAATGAAACTCATTTCTGCAAAAAAAAAAAAAGGCATACACAAAAAAAAAAAAAACCTCCACAAATTGAATCACAAATTTAAAAAAAAATGACGCATTTTTGTCCACAACAATCACAAAATAAACTATTCACTGAAATGAAGTGTGAAACCACATATGAGGGAAAATCCTTGATGTCTAGTACAGTTCAAACGGTTTACTTGAGTATTTAAAAGCTGACACTATTACCTTCAGTACCTTTAAGTACCATTTTTACCCGGTACTTCCACTTTTAAGCAAGAATTTGGACCCCTCTGGATATCAGTAAGTGACTAAGTTATAAATTAGACAGAGATCATTCACATGATCTCATCATCCAGTATCAGACTGTATTAGATCTGAAGCGCAAAGGCAACAGTGCAGAGAACTAAACAGACATTAAGCACAAATCTTTAACAATAACAAAACAAAAAAAAAATAAAAATGAATTCCTTTTTTTTTTTTTTTTTTTTTTTATAGGACAAATTCATTCAAGTGAAAAACTCATAAGTGAATAAAAATTTCATATAAAGCATGTGAAAGTGCATCAAATGATACGAAATAAATATAGTATAAGCATGCCTGAGCATAATGCAAAAAAACACAAAAGGACAAAATATATACACACACAATACAGAAATCTCACAAGTCTCTGCACCTAGTTCTCTTTGCTTCCATTTTGTCTTGAACACGTCATCACTGTTTACACTTCTTACTAAATAATGTGTGTGGGAATATGCTAAATATGAAGCCTCGTCCACACACACACACACACACACACAATGTTCACTCACTCTCTCTCTTTCAATGTGACGTCCCCTTGGCAGAGCCTGTACAGTCACTCCGTTCTGTTCTTTTTCTTCTCTACATTAGAGTTTTTATGATTCCCATTAACACAGGGCTTCTCCTCATCCACCGCTTTCTCAGCGTGCTTCGTGCGCTTGTTCGAGCAGCTCTCCTGTACCTTCTCAGGGTTCTGTTCATCACGCTTTCCCTCACACTGCTGTGCAGGGACCTGTAAGAACGAGGGCAGCTCCAGTTGTTCTTTGGTTAACAAGCCACGCTGGTCGTCGGCTCGGCTGCACTGCACACGGTTCAGAATCTCCACCAGACCTGAGAGGCGGGACAGATTCAGCGTCAGGGCGCAGGGAAGATCCATTTGTGAGAACTCGTAATAGTTGCGAATTATGAAGTTATTAGGTGTTCAACAGAAAAGTCGTGACAACAGACTAGACAGCTTGTAGTGTAGGTGATCTGAAGTATTTGACAGAACCCCACATCCTCAACAAACGAGAACGGCTATGAATCTCGCACAATACGTTCCGCGATTCCTCTGCTTTAGGACGGCTCTTATAATTCTGGTATATTTTGGTCAAATGTAATCTGCACAGTTTGGTGCCTCATTGTCGGTGTCATTTTATCCATCTAGGCTAGTTCTGCTAGCTTTTCATTCTCACTGTACTCGGTTGTATGATGTAATCTCAAGTGATTCGTAAGCATTTGATCTTAAAGCAATGTGTCTATATTATTCACCAGCCTTCATAAAATTCAATATTTTAGCAAATCTAAATATGAAATCTCTCAATGCAAGATCATGCTCTCCATTCATTTGATGTAAACTGTTTTCGGTGGACAGCGCAGCCTGCGTGTTCTTCCATGGACGCACCATTAAGAGAACTCTACTGTCACACGGTTTCACTAGGCTCCTATGGCACATTCAAATGTATTGCTTTCGACACTGAGCAAAAGATCAATGCTCATCGATGCTCATGCTTCACCAGGAATCAATGAGTGCTTCAGGGGTGGGTTTTCATAACCGATGCCAATCGTTGAAACAGTAACGTAGTAATAAACGTAAACATATCAGCACCAGTAAGTCAACTGCAGAGTCACAGTGTGCTCAGAGTTACAGACTCGGACTGGTCAGCCAGTAGACGAATCCGTAACAGTGTTAAACACTGTAAATACATTCTAAGTATACAGTTTTGTTTGATCATTTGTGATCGTTTCAGTAGCTTAGCTGCTTTTTATCGAGACATGGCAGTCACTGTTAATGCTGTTGATCTTAAATTAAAAAAAAATAATAATAAGTTTTCATGGTCTGTGGTGATTGACTACGGCAGAGCCATAGCCAAGATCAATTTCTAATTCAGGGGACATTGAGCAAAAACAGCTGTTGTTTGGCTGACTGGGACCAAGCTCATGTACTGGAGACCTCGTCTAGAGACAGACCGTGCTTCCCCTATGTTTAAAAACCACCAGCTGCCACTTGGTTTTTGGTGCAATCATCCTTTGCTTTGCTTCCCTTAAAGTGTGCAAACAGCACTGACCCGGTCCGAGACGATGAAAAACAGCCGAGCTGATGACGTTTCGCTTTTTTCCTTTTCCCCCTCAGCACTTATAGCAAGATCTGATGTACGTTTTTTTTTGTGTGTGTGTTCTTGATCGGTTAACTGTATCGGGCAGATAAAGGAAGTATCGTTCGATTGCCGGTCACATATCTGGCCACAAATGGGCTGATCTATCTCAGATCGATCCTCCCATCCCTAAGCGTAACATCACGAAAGGTAGGTGTACCTAATAAACTGCCAAACTGATAACTACTACTATGAAATAAACTCCGGCTAGGACTATGGTGTACTTACAGCACAGCGTGGTATGTCTCCAGCAACTCTTCTCAATCCTAACTATAAAGAACCAAATGCCAACAGTCTTAACAGCATCAGCAGACACAATGTAAAGTCTATGGCAGGATATTCTAACAGCACAATGACGTCTTTACTGTTTAATTGGTGCATAATGATAGGCGAAATGTTGATTGTACATACCCTCCACCTCATTTTTGGGCCTGGTGCTCGCTCGGCCTCGTTCTACAGCTGGATTTCCCTTCACGTCACCTCCATCTGAACCAAGTGCAGCACAATATACAATTAAGAAAACAATTCAATGCTCCGTGTGACTTTACGGGAGTTTTAAAGTAACTTTCCTGAAGGAAAGGTTTGTTGCTTACTCAGAAAGTATGACCAAGAAGCCTTTGCTTTGCAGCGCACTTGTCGGAAGGTTACTGATTCTAGTCTGCTAAAGCTGTTCCATTTCCACTATTTGCTAAATGCTCTTCTGTTGTAGGGTTCAACATAGAACCATTAAGAGTTCATCAGAGGAACTAACTTAACCTCTTAGGAAGCTAGATGGAACATTTTTGTCCTAACCCTGTGTTCGATCTAGCAAGCAAACCAACCACACTTTTTACCAGTCCATACAGGACTCCACTGAGGTTTTTTTTTGTAATTTTTACAGCTAAAAATAGTTTTTAAAAATTTGTGATGCAACTTGTGGAGGTTTTTTTTGTGCGTTTCTGCAGAAAACTACTTGAATTGGCGAAATTGCGATTGCACGAAAATGTTTTGCGCGGTCTTTCACAGTGATGTTTGATGGTAAATGAGACTTTTTAGCTGTACTCATGTTCAACGAACATGAATCGAAGAGGGCTTTGGTAGAATGTGTGTTGTGATGAAGGCGCGTCTTTGCCAAAATCTATTCAATTCAATTTCATTTGTATAGCACTTTTTACAAGAGACATTGTCTCAAAGCAGCTTTACAGAAACAAACATGGGCTACAGATTTTAAAATGTGCAAATTTATCCCAATTGAGCGAGCCGGTGACGACGGTGGCACGGCAAAACTCCCTAAGATGTGAAGAGGAAGAAACTTTGAAAGGAACCCGACTCAGAAGGGAACCCGTCCTCATCTGGGTTACACCAGATGGTGTAAAAAAGTTCATTATGGTTTCATATGAAAATCTGCAGAATATTTGCGCCAATTTGGAAAAATTGAAAGCTCCTCCAAATATAGAAGGTTTGCTCGATTTTGCGTTCATTTCTGCAATCCTGGAGGGACTGTAACAGTATTCATGGCAAGTTCAAAGAGTAGAATCCAGTGCACTCAGAATCCAGTGAGCTCTTTCACTAGGACAAAAAAGGAAACCAGCCGAAGTATGTTTCTTGTGCTAACACTCGGTAATTGTCTTAAGGTCTGAGAGACTCCGTGAGATGAAAAAGCTCATGGGATGTGAAGTGATTTTTGGCCACCGAGGAGTCTGTGAGCCAAAACATTATCACGTTTATACAACAAACTAAAAACACATGAAGACAGGAGAGGTGGCGAAGAGTAAAGATGTTCAAACAGGTCAAAACGTCAGGGGTTTTTTGATTGCTGACTCACTTTTGACTTGGTCCAGACAGAGAGTCTTGTTGGCCAGGCGCAACACGGTGGTGTCCATGTTTAAGGGTTCTTTCGAGCCACTCTGATGGAAAGACAGAACTGGGTTATTAGGCATCACAGGAAATTATTATGCAATTTAGACCTTCTAACAGCTACAGCATGAGTGTAACACTGTAAGGAGGTAATCTTTACATAAGGTAGAATTTAGAAAACTTTCATAACACACACCACAGTGATGATGGCGTCCTGCAGTCGGAGTTGGTGTTTCTGTAAAACAGAAGAGATGGCGTCCCCCAGAGTCTTACTCGATTTGGCCACGATGCCTATCGTCTTCCCTGTGAACACTATCTCCAACCTACACACACACACACACACACACACACACACACACCACATGACATCACAACAAAAAGACTAGCATGTAAAAATATCTTGAACAAATCTGTCTATTTCTCAATATACAACAGTACTGTGGAATTCTTAAATCTGATTGGTCAAAAGGTGTTGACTCATTTTCTGTAAACAGCAGTTCTGCCCGTAGTTCTGACTGCAATGTTTATATTAATGGGTTTCTAATTCATCAGCATTTCTATAACTTATACAGGGACTCTATGGAAAATGCGCTACATAAACAGATTGTTTTTTGGGTTTTTTTTTTTAAAAATGTGTATAATTATTGATCTGGTGAAGTTTTCTGTAAGGAAATATTTAGCATTTATAGTATTATAGGAGTGTGTAGGGGTCAGCTGTGAAGGTAAAGCTGTATCTTTAAAGCTTTCCATCAGGTGGAACTCTTTGGGGTTTCTTAGTAACAGGACAAGCTGCATTTTTGTATTCAAGGGGGAGGGGGGAAGAAGAAGAAAGGAAAAAAAGGAGAGAGAGAGGCTGGTGCTATTATGTAAGTTGCTCTTACGTAAGTGATAACAGGAACTAACTTGTTCAAATGTTCCATGGCATTAAATAGAACTATAATTAAAGGGGGGGGGGGGACACAACCACGCAACATAATGTTCTTTACCGAATAAAAATATTGTTAAATTGCTGTTGTACAAGAGGAATAAAACACTTCAGTACATGCAGTTAAAAGAAATCAAATTTGGGGTGTAACATTTCAAATGTGACCTCGTCTTGTTCTACCTTTTAGCTTCTTTCAAGCATTTACTTTTAGAAAAATAAATGATCTGCCAATAAAACAACAATATAAATTATAATTAAATTATAAATAAATAAATAAATAAATAAATAAAAATAAGTCCCTCCAGGGTTTTATCACCACACAAATAAATGCAAAAATCAAGAAAATTCCAGAGGAGTTCACAAAAGGAGCTTGCAATTTTTCAAAAATTACCACAGATTTTCTGCAGATTCGGGCCAAGACACGTCGTGTGACGTCATCACAACGTGCATTGAACCAAAGCCCTCTAAAAAGGTACAGCTAAAAGGTCTCATTTACCAACAAACATCGCTGCAAAAGACCGTGCAAAAGAATTTTGTGCAATTGCAATTTCGCCAATTCAAGTAGTTTTCTTTAACAACATTTAAACCCCCCCACACACACCCCCCCCCACTGCATCGCAAATTTGGAAAAAAGTCACAGCAAAATCAAGCATTCATGGCCGCAACAATCACAAAATAACTCTGTGGGCTGTTACAAGCTTGAGATGCCTTTTTTTTAAAAAAAAAAAAAAAAAAAAAAAAAAAAAAAAAAAAAAAAAAGTTTATTACCCTAATTTTTTTTTTTTTTTTTTTTTTTTTTTATATAAATACTCACAAATCTCACTCAATCTCAGTGATTGAAATTTGACAATTTTTCATGTAATGCATCTTGGGAATACATCATGAAAAATACATTTCTCTTTCCTGTAAGGTTTCAATAATCTGCGTGTGACAGATGGACTCACATAAATGTTATTCTGACTTCCAGGGTGACCTGCTGATCCTGCAGGACAGAACTGTCCTGGTCCAAGGACAGAGGCTGTTGCTTCTGACACACATTCTGCACAACACAACATGACAGGAGAATATTATTCAGCTGCTGCAAAGGCTGAGATTATATCAGACATCAGTCTACACCAAGAATACCAAACTGTGGTAATGTAGTCATCAGTAGAGTTACTACTTTATCCCACATGAGGTCATTTACTAGATAAAAAGCACGTCAAGGCCACGCAAGTGCATTTATTTTGAATGAACACCAGATTTGTTATGTATTGAAATCAGGACAGTGCATGTGTGACCTTATCCTTGCCCTGGAGGTAGATCACGACGTCTTTCATGGGGAAGCCTCTTTTCTCACACAGACTGCTCAGCATGTCACGCAGAGTCAGACCGGGGCGAGCCGGCGCCAGGCTGGCCGTGCCATCGGGCATAAACACACAGCAGTACTTATCCGCTCGAACAGACGAGTTCGGCTCCGAACCAACAGGACTCGGGCAGCCATCCTGAGAGCGAGACCGTAAGAAAATGCAGGATAAAAAATAAAATAAAAAAAAAAGAGGGAGACAGAATGACAGACAAAACAATGAATAACAGAATTATTCATTCTGCAAAAAAATTATATAATGGCAAATAACATCCTGAATAAAGGAAACGTTATCCAACATCTCATTATGAGATTATTATATTCTGTACTAAATATAAGGGCATTAAGCTTATTTCTCAACATATTTACTATTTATTTCAAGCTTAAACTCTAAAAGAAACATGATTTGCCATTTGTTTAAAAACGTTCAAGATAATTAATTGTGAGGATAGTAGTTTCTTTGGTGCACTGATTTTACATATTCTAAATCTGAAATATTTTAGAAACTCTGTATAAATTACACCATCCATAAAAGTGTTTTAACCGAGAGGTCTTGAAGTAAGAGACTGGCCTTAATAGTACATTATAATATTTAGTAAATAAACGAAATAAAACAGAAATATATAATGTAAATACTATATAATATATAATTAAAGTACTATGGTATATTCAATACATCTTGTAGAGGTCAGCAAAACCGATCGATCGGCACCAATACATCGTTTCTCGGCAAAAATCCTTGCGTCCCTTGCAGGAGCGGCTGAGAAGGATCCACTGTCATTATACAGTAACGAGAGCGGCCTATAGAGGTGAAATAAAAACTATCACTGATAATTTTGTTGCGTCATTTGAAGTGTTTTTTTAATTCATTTTGGATGTCTTGATTTTTATTTTTGTTATTTACAGTCTAACTTTTTGGTTCAGCGTGGATGTACATCTTTTAATTTACCTTAATATTTATTAATAGTTCATACATATTCATTTCATTAAAATAAATTTATATATATATATATCCATATATCCTACAGGAAATTTTCATAGTACAGTCAGTGTACCGTTTATTTTTGTAATAAAGTTCAGCAACGTTGTACTTTGAGTGTTGTGTTTTCATTCGGTATCAATTAAAAAAAAACATCGGCTAATTAACTGGTTATCGGCAGGTACCGCCCAACTTAACGGATCTTACCAATACTGATAACTATCGGTTGACTGATAGTATCTTGAATATCTAATATTTCTCAAATATTAAACATTTATAAACATTGAAATTGTCCCTTTTCTATTTCCAGATATTTGCTATTTTAAGAATTTGTCATCACAGAGAAATCATCTGCCAATAGAATTATATTAATTGTAAGCCTGACATTATTAAGCTGATAATTTATGTAATAATAATAATAATAATAATAATAATCTAAAAATGAGAAACATCAGATAAATGTTCATTATTCAGGATGTTGTCACTGGCTTATATCTGATTATAATTTTTTGCAATGTTGTTCAGACTGAAATTAAAATGTACACAAAATGTATGTAATCCAAAACTAGCTTTGTGTATTATATTAGTGCCAAAGCTACAGTGCAAATGCTGCATAAATAATACAACCCTCTATTAAATCTTGACCAGTCATTTAGGATTTGTAGTGTTACCTACAGGCACCTCTGATCTGTTGGAAAGTGAACCTAACTCCACACTGCTGCTGGATTTCACAGAGATCTGAGACTCCTGCCTCGACACTGTGACCTGCCGGTAAGACACGTCTGCTAACACACACACACGTTATATTTAGTCCAGTAGTTAGATGCAGAGTCCATAAGATGTGAGAACACAGAGTTACACCAGTCCTGCAGTACCTCCCCATGATCCTCTCTTCTCAAGCTTCTTCTTTTTGTTGGCTTTGCTGTCAGACGATGGTGTTTTCACGTTTGTGCTCTGCTCACACATCTGCACACGCACGCACGAACACACACGCACAGTAAGAAGCACATCAGGTCTCATTAAATGTGCATACAGTTGAGTGCAAAAGTTTGCATCCCCTTAGACCAATTCATTTTATTTATTTACATTATTTTATAGCATCAGGACATGTTGTGCAACACTGACTATGCTTCCATGGACAGCAGTAATCTAGTTATTGACCTTATTCTGAATAAGACAATATTGTGATTAAGGTGTTTACATGAGTCGCTTTTAGAATATTCCTTTCATGTTCCTGTTTTACATGTTCTAGAACATAGATCGATTAACGGCACGCGTCATTACGTCCCCACGCCACGCCGTCCGACATTCCCTCCAGAATTTCATGCATCGACATACAGTTGGTCTTCGTTATGGTACCGTATACAGTTTTGGGTGTTTCATTTTTTATTTTACGAAAGCTTCAAGTGCAGTTAATTATTTGTCATGCTGTATGTGCAAATAGACGACTGTTTGAAGCCGTGGGTTGCGTCCCAAACCGCGTACTTGCCTACTATATCGTAGCTGATATAAGTGTATTTCACCTACTATATAGTAGGTAAGTATGCGGTTTGGGACGCAGCCGTGCTTTCTTATTTACCGTCAAACGGCTGACCGCTGCCGTGTGTGATCGTGTCCTGTCGCAAAATGCGATGAAAACTCTCACGCGATGTTAAGAGTGTGATTAAGGTGTGTACATGTCTGTAATGCACTTCCATAATGCGACTAAAACAGGAATACTCCACACGCCTTAATTCCATTTGTGTTTACTTCGAGTATGACTTTAGACAGATTAAGGTCATCAATAAATCACTGTTTACATGATAGTTTCTTAATCAGAGTGTTGTCTTAATCTGGTTAATATCGGATTATCGTTGTCCATGTAAACGTACTGACTGAGTACAACAGTTTCTTAGACTTGGCCTGAAACGTAGCACTACTTCGCTGGGGACTGGAAACAAGATCTCTTAACAAGTGAACACATCTTCAAACATAGACTAATTTATCGAATATTTCCTATTGAGATTTAAATAAAACACGCAAGGTTATAAAGTAATAAAATTTCACAAATTTCTTGCTAATACTATTTTCCAGTTAATATTGCTAAAGATTTGTCTCTTGTGAGTGTAGCAAGTATAGCAATAGCTACTGCTTTCTGTTGTGGGTGTGACCCTTCAGACATTTTAAAAAGTTCTGATATTTGTACATTTCCTAATATGAGATCATATTGTTAGTTTGCGCCTTTGCGTAAAACACCTCACACAGCACAGTCTATACAGTCTCTGTACAGGATTATGTCAAATATGTCCATGGCAACGTTCTAAAGTGTTTTGTTTTTTTACTGCAGTATCTGTGAGAACATGCAAACAAAAAAATTTCTTTATACAAGGACATGTTTGTCGACCACGTTTTAGGTATTTTAATTTTATAGTATTATATCTGAAAATGTGATTACATGTTTTTCAATAAATGCAGGTTGTAACCAGCTGGGTGCACGTGCACGTCTGAAGATGCTCCCATTCAGAAAAAATCTAATAAAATCCAGGCAGAATGTGTAAGACCATCTGAGTAACTGACAGATGCTTGCACTGCAGTTCAGACCAGCCACAGCTACTCCCATAAGAGATTTCTGTTTTTCTTATTATTTTTAAAAGAAAAGCTTCCACCCAAATTCAGTGACCTACCCCCCCAATAATGGTAGCTAGCTACATTAGCTATGATCCTGGCAATCCATGTTAATTGTCCAACACCATAAACCATATCATTTGTAGTTTATATATTGTGGTTCCAGGTCACATTAGTTTAAATAAAATGTACCAGTTGCTTTGCTGCTTGCTTGTGGGAGTACAGGGTAACAGTACTAGTGCATGAATGAATGAAAAAAAATCAAATGTTACCTTCCTGCCACTAGTTGGCGTGACGCACTTATTTTGAGACACGAGGTCCGGCAGGGGTCGTCCCTCCACACCGGCCAGCATGCAGTTCTGATAGAGTGAAGAGCGCACGAACCGTGCATAACTATCCATCTTCATCAGCTTATAGATCTGTCCAGGAAAGGAAAACAAACAAACAAACAAACACACACACCACATAAAGGCATTCAGTGATTTCAGGATTACACCGAATACTGTATAAAACAGTCATGTGCATGTGGGTGTGTTGTGTACCTGTTGCTGGGCTTTGCTAAACATCTCTGGTGTAGGGTTCTCCAGGTCGCTCTCGTTAGTGCGTGCCGTGTCGTCTATGTTCACGGCGTTAAAGGAATTCTCAGATAGATATAGATCGTAGATGGAGCGGGCTTGCTTCTTCAGCTGAATGCCGAGAGAAAGAGGAAGAGACAGAGCAAGCAGATGTTCGCGTCAGCATTAAATTAGTGTGATCGGATTTAACACCGGACTGGGCCACATGGCAACACATTATAATACATAATAAGCCGTTTTAAAAGATATTGATTAAAATAGTGTGTTAATAAAGTAAAACAATATATAATGGGGGGGGGAAAAAAAGGAATATGAATATCTAATCGGCTACTATGAGTAATAAAGGCATGGTTATAAAAGGATCCTGTAATGATACTGATATTAAAATCACTTTTCATTGATTTCATCACATGTTCACGTGACTTGCTACTCGTACATCATATGGTAGCTCAGCTAGGTCACACATCACCATGCCCCAACTTTACACACAAAAGACGTCAATCTACACACACCGTGACTAGCGGAAAGAAAGTAAGCAAGTGAGTCTTACAATACAAGGAAGTTTTTGAATCTTGAATATATGAGATAGTAGTACAGTCTACTATATACAATGTACTATGGTGTTAAAATAAATAAATACATTTTATACGTAGTGTAATATTATAGTGTTTAATATTCAGCATTTTAATACTATAGTCATACATCTGAAACTGCGGTTACACGTTTTTCAATAAATGCAGGTAGTAAAGAGTTGATGATGCCGCCATGCAGAAAAATACAAAACGTGCACTGAGTCACTGGAGTAAGTGAGAGATGCTTGCACTGCATGAACGTCATAACAGTTCTGCTTTTTAGTTTTATACATTTTGAACGCTAAAACAGGAATGCATTATATATATATATATATATATATATATATATATATATATATATATATATATATATATATATATATATATATATATATATATATATATATATATATATATACACACACATACATACATACATACATACATATACACACACACACACACACACACCCAGATTCAGTCCCAACCCCAAATAATGCTAGCTAGCTGTTGCTTTCCCCCTGAAAGAAAGTATGCAAGCCAGTACATGAGTCTTTTTTTTTTTTTTCCTCTTGCTGAGCAGGTAAGGCATGTATTTGTTCTCCAATTTGATGGGAAGTTGATCTGAATGACCATCAGCTGATTTATTCTAATTTTTGGGATTTGTATCATTACTCAGTTACAAAGCTGCAAAGGTAGTTAGTGATAACTAGTTGTGTTTGGTGTATTTGTGCATTTTAACATTTCAAACTTAGCTATATTGCCATTGCTATGTGAATTTTCTGTCCGCTGATCCGTGTCTCATTACAATTTTGTTCTCTACACTGTATTTTATCGAAACTAGCCGTAGTCAGCAGTTACGCCGCTGTGATTACACAGAACGAGCGTACATACACGTCAGGTCGACGATTCAGTTGTTATTCTCATATTGATACAGAGGTTCCTCTTTTTTTTTCTTTCTTTACAGTTATTAGTAACGATTATATTTAGCTTGTGTCACTAGGGAATTTCGTGCCCCTTAAAAGGTTTTAAATTGTATTGCAACGCACTTTTCAGCTCTTTACTGAAGAAGAAAAAAAAAGTACTTTTAAACTAGTTTAGAAAAGTTCTATAAATAAATATTAATTATTTTATGTCTTCAAGGTCTACATGCACTTATAAACTAATTATTATTTGACCAAAACAGATTTTAAAATCAGCTTTGCTTACAAAATTTAACCACAATAAATAAAAATCTTTAACAGGACCTAAAAGACCTTTTACACAATTCGTTCACACTCTTCAGATATGACCGTAGACAGCATGTCACTATTAATACTGAAAAATCCCCAGCTCTTCCTCAGTGTGTGTGTGTGTATGCATGCATGCGTGTGTGTATACACATAACTAGAGGTACTCATTTTTTTTTTTTTTTACACTGGTGTGGTTACCATTTGAGGTAAACCTTTGTTCCGCTGGTTACTCATCACTGTATTATTGTAACTTATATATAGCAGGAAATTGTCATTCATAGGTTAACTGACTATTTTATGATTCGTAACACCCAACATGGGAGTGTAAGTGGGAAAGTAAATAAATAAATAAATAAATAAATAAATAAATAAATAAAGTTTAATCAGCCAAATACTCAAATGTAAATGTAGTTTGAGATTCTACCAACACTGATGCATTTTAAATTCAGTTTGGCTCTACCATGTGCCCAGTGCAATGCTAAAGCTTATCTGCATTTAGCTAAAAATGTTTCTCAAAGAAAACCTCCAAACCAGTTGAATGTGAAAAACAAGAAGTCACGGACCACAATACCACAACGATTTCTTCATTTTCTCCTCTGTATTGCAGGACACGCAGAAGTAAAGTAAAAGTGGATGGCGGTTTGTTGATTTTGCTGGCATTTGCATCCACTTGTCCCCTTTGAGGGGTTCTTCACACTTATCCTTTGATGAAACAATTCTCTCCTGATGGTAGGGTAGTCTTGTCATTCAGGAATACTCACTCAGTGGTTTGATGAGGATGAAAATGATAGAAAATCAAATGCTATCTTACTACCCGACTCCAAATCAAGCACACACACACCCCACCAACTCCTGCTTAAAACACACCTGACCCAGGTTCAGACACACCCGTCTCGGAACCAAATAACACCCGTCACTCAATCAAAATGCGCTCGACCCCGAGTCAAACACATACCTGACAGAAAAACCTTCACTGGCAGTAAAAGTTTCCACAGCCTGAAATAAAAAAACACCGATAGATTTCTAACCTATTACCTGCTTCAATTCATGACAGAACACCTATAAAATATTTGCTGCTATACCCGGTGTGATCAATGTGTTTGGAAAGTGTGGGGGGGTGCAGATAGACCATGAAAAACACAATGTAGGAATTTAGGTCAGTAACGACTGACTCATTTATATGAAATCATTCCTACCTCATCCAGATTAGTAGGTGGAATTTTCTGGAACTTCTCACAGGCCTGCCAGAAGAGGATGTTCTCATCACTCACCTCCGATTTCAGAAAATCCTGAGAACATAAATGTCAGAAAACAATTTCAAACCATGTTCATTTACAGAAGCAGGACTCGTACAGCTGTCCTAAAGTGAAGGTAAAATATTTTCCCAGCATCAACTTGTGTGTACTTTGCTTTTTTTTTGGTTTGTTTGTATTAAAAACAGTAGCTCAAAATTAAACCATAAAGACAATTTTTCCACAGCCTTCTTTGCTCATATTTACCAAGGGTGCCAATATTAGTGGAGATCACTGCATTTAGCAAACAGCATGCTAACTCGCAGTTTATAGTTTGCAGTATTGAGTCGCAGCGTTTTTAGAATGGCTCTGTAGGTGTGGACATGAGCTGGGGTTTTTTTTTCCTCCTTGCAGAACTTTCTCATAAGCATAAAGGAAAGTCTGTTTGAATTTTGCTGCACCCACAACCTGTTATTTTTCTTTTCTGGCCAAGTCACACTAAACAGGAAGCTGGTCATAATTTTCATGCGAGTGCGCAGGTCTTAATTTAATACCTATTTAAAAGCTACCGAATATATCTGCTGACATGCTTTATGTCCTCTGCTAACTTCATTCAAGTTCATCGAGAGAGACATTATTTAACACTGCAGGACGAGCGCACACGTTACACACTCATCTAAAATCACAAAATGAAGAAACTTTGAAATTCTTTAATTTTGTAAGGAATAAGTTCTCTTGTCTCATTTTTTAATATTTATTCGGGAGAATATTACTTCTTTTTTTCCCCCCACCATTTTGTTGGTGTATTAGTGTAAATGTAGAAAAATAAAAAGTAATGGTACGTATTAAAAACGTCACCACGTGTTTACACTGCACATTGAATCTCATGGCCTCTAGAAGTGAGACTGCCTGATTACGTGTTCAACCGGCAGTTCGTTAATTTGCTACAATGCTTCTGTTTGCATTTCGCTGCCGAGTAGCTGTACTGCGCAATGACGGTAAAGTTGTATCCGTCTATGTATCGCTAAACAACCAGATTATTGGGAAACAGGTCCAGATAATCATATTACAATCATACTTACAATGATGATTCACATCTGTAATGAGACATTAGTGAGAACGTTTCCAGAGAACTGTTTCACAAGGGCAGCAGTGAGCTGGCTAAAATGAGTCATTAACCACTATCCTCTTCTGAGTCATTCAAATATGCTGACCTATGAAAAACCTAAAATAAAATAAAAATATATTTTTTTAAAAAACACTTTATATTTAATATTTTTTTCTGAACACTACTCGTTAGTTTATCTTACAAAAAGCAAATACAAACTGGCTATTCGGAGCAGTTTGGATGGAACAGTATTTATTTCCAGCAAATCTGACATCTGAGCAGAGCATCGTCACCCAGCAATCCTCCATCTGAGTACAAACGTCACCGAATGTTTACACCGTGCACTGAATCTCAGGACTTCTAGAAGTGAGACTACATGAGTCAAATGCATTTGTATGAGACTACATGAGTCAAATGCATTTGTATGAGACTACATGAGTTTTTCTTTTTTGCTTTCAGACATATTGACAGATGAGGAATTCAATTAGTCATCCATCAATCCGAGAATATAATTAGGTCGAAACCTACTGGACCTGTTGGGCGGCATGTACGGTGAGGCTGGGCGGCGTGTACGCTTTATATTTATTTAAACATCAAACACCTAAAACAAATGTGATTTTGTACCCATTTAGAGTGATCCAGATCTGCCTATTCCAGCTAGATCCATTAATTCCAGTTCAGAAACATTTCTTTTCTCTCATACCTCTCTCTTAACTATATTATGGTCTTTCAGTGGGATTTTTTTGTCCACTATGTCTATTGTTTTTCCATTTTAACATAGGAATTCTTGTGCAGATAAAGGATCGAAGTAGTTCATAGTGTTAAACATGCAACCAAAAAAAAAAAAAAAATCTGAGTTGAGAATTGAGGTTTGAGCTCTTACAGTAAAGTAGCGCACTCCAACTGCATCCTCCATCAGGCGCTCGAAGCATACGGCCCAGCCGACGACCCTGCTTGCCGGACCGTCTACTCCGCTAGGAGCCTCTCCTCCAGCAGAGCCGCTGCTCAGACTCGGGCTGCTGCCTGTGCTTGACAACCTCGACATGTTCAACTCTTCGGAGAGACGAGAAGGAAACGTGTCAAATACGAGTGGATTCATTTCTATACAAGAAGTACAGAATTAATCGACAGGCTTAAAGGTACGTTCGTGATTTTTTATTGCTCTTACTATGAAGAATAATGGAAATATCTATGGAACATGAAACAACTGTTGAACATTACTGAACAAACAACTCCTGGGTTGTGCTTATATCTCTCCTGTCAGTCATGTTACAGACACACCCCCATGTTTACTGCTTTTAAAAAGCCAACATGGTAAAATTCTGTGTTGTACACCAACGTCACCAGATTTTCTAAGATGGACGCACTTACTAACAGTAAAGGCGATGATGTTAGACGGAGACTACATTTCTCCTCGTCAGATAATGGTAATTCGATCATTAAGTGACGAAATAGTAACCTGTTTGGATCAACGACAACGTGACAGAGTCAGTACAGCTGCTAATTTATAACTTAAAGACGGTAGACGGCTATGTGTATGAACTCTACTGGAAACCACTGATTCTGAGGGGGGCGGGGCTTCGTGTGCAGTGGGCGTGTCAGGGTTAAAAAGTACACAAAATCATTTTAACGTTTTTAAATTCGCACTGCAAGCTTGCACGAAACACAAATAACCCAATGAGCGGAACGTGACCGTTTGAGATATTTGTTCTTAAGAAATTCTCCAAGGTTTTAAGATTTAAGACAATTAGTCAGGACTCCGGTTTCTAATCTAAAAGTGTGTGGTGTTTTTATTCTTGTCGTGTGGGCGGAGTTTGACGACTGAAGGATGATCCACAACAAAAACAATCCGTGAAATCTGTCATAATATTCATGATATCGACATCGGTTAGGCATGTGGCCCAGGCTTAAGTGTGCATGCAGTCTATTAATCATCATGTCATATTTCTTCCTCCTGCACTCCAGGTTCGACCGAATGCTTCCACACTACCATCTGTCTGCTGCAGTAAGAGTTTCTGCCGTTCCTCTTCACTAAATTCTTACAACTTTACAATTAATATGCATGTTAAACTCACAAATCCCTCATTTTCTCATGCTTTACAAAAAAAAATAATAATTAATACAAAAATAGCTTGCTGTAAACAAACTTCTCATCTTCCTGAAGCTGAAATCAAGACAAATCCAGTAATTCTCCCAGATCTACGGGACATGAAGATTAAAAAAAAAAAAAAGACAGAAAAGCAACGGTGCAATGTCAGTACTCGATTTGCACTTACCTCCATCAGAAACCGCCTGCGTCTGCAAGAAGCAAAACACACAAGACAAAAAAAGTCAAACAGGGGGATAAACTTCAACTAAAGAATGTGCATGAATTGGGGTAAAGCTGCGAGATGGCAGCAGGAAGTCGTCTCCCGAACAGCTGAACGGTTTGCTTTTGCACTAGAGGTGTTCAGTAGAGTGGCAGCTGTTACACAGGAAACGGAGTTTCATCATGTTGCTTTTCATGATCTGACCCCATTCTCACGAGTGCCAGAAGCAGGATTCTCAATGGCATCCTCGCTTCTTTGCTGATACTAATCCATGTAAATTTCTCTTCATTGAGAAGTACACTCGAGTGCAAACGGTTGCAAATTTTTGCACTTGACTGCAGTTATACAAACTTTTGCACACAGCTGCAGTTATGGTTATATTTCGAGTACCTCCCCCCTCCCCCACCTCGCCATGTTTAGCTTTTAATACTTACTTAAAGTGTATTTAAATCGTTTGCTGTCTTGCAACCTATATATAATTATTATTATTATACTGCTGTTGAATTATAGCACGGTTGAATTCTTAACTCTGATTGGTCAGGTGGTGTTACTTCATTTCCTAGAACAGCAGCTTTGCCCGTAGTTCCAGCTGCAAAGCAAATCACAAGTTTATTAATACAATTAATTCTGCAGGAACAGATCATTTATAGGGTTTCGCATGATGGATGTGCCACATAAACATATTATTATTTAATTATTTATTTATTTTAAAGAGGCGTGTATTTGTTGCTAAGGTCTCATTTTCTGTAAGGTCATGTTTATTTAGCTTTCTTTTTTTTTTTTTTTTTTTGAAGGAGTCTCCAGTGTTCGCGCTTTGTAACGGTCAGGCGGTAAAGCTGAGTTTTCCTCCGTGTGAACATTTTCCAGGACTTTAAGCTTTGCGGTTTCTCGTTAAGATGACACGCTGAGAGAAGCTGGTGAAGGAATGACTTTATAGCTGCTAAGTGATGCGGCATTCTTTACTACATGAGAATTTGTTAGTGCTGGCTATCTGCTGTGCAATAAAAAGAAAAAATAACCCTCGGGACATGCTGTTCTTTGAAATTGATCGGCTTCGTGCAGTAACAGAAACTCTGCTTTGTGTCAAGTCACATCACACCGCTCAGTTGTTTAGTTTCTCCACCACAGCATTCCCTATCATGTTTTATTCGGTACTTAAGTCATTCCTCTGTATCTACTGTATGTGCCAGCTTAAAAAAAAAAAAAAAAAAAATGCCTTTGCAGCAAAA
Organism: Ictalurus furcatus; assembly: GCF_023375685.1. Classification (NCBI taxonomy): domain Eukaryota; kingdom Metazoa; phylum Chordata; class Actinopteri; order Siluriformes; family Ictaluridae; genus Ictalurus; species Ictalurus furcatus. Next base: position 8,139,089 of record NC_071268.1, on the reverse strand, counting down.
AGATATTTGTCGGCTTGACCGCATCACACGTTTACGCATGCAGAAACCGTGCATCATATCTGCTCGCAATCATATAAAAAAAACAACGCAAAACTATTACTCACTGTTCGTTTGCTCTGATTCGTGTCTCATCATGTCAGACTTAAGCATGAACAATTGCATCAGCAATCTTACCGTTATGAAACCACTGATTTTTTTTTTTTTAACTTTAAAATGTGTCAGTGCAGCAAAAGATATCTCTTATATGATCATCGCGCCAACCACAACACTAACTAGAGCTGTCAAGACAGTAAAAGATCTGTCCTATATGCAAGCAGCAGCATCGTGCATGTACTATGCATGATTTGATGAGGAAAAGTGCTACAGTATTTCTTTTCTAGTTCTTTTTTTTTTTTTTTTAACTGGATTTAACCAGTCACAACTATGTAGAAAATTAGAGAATTGCATTGTTGCGTCTTTAAAAAGTAGCCTAGCCATGATTTAAAATCATGATTTTGCAGCAGATATGCTACGTTATCTATGGTCAAGTGCAAAAGTTTGCAAACCTCGACCTGCCATCTGTCCCCCCTCCACCCACCAACCAACCACCACCGTCCAGGGGAAGGAAACTGACCCTCTGTTTTAGGTTTTATCTACAGAATTACACACTATTTAAAACGAAGTAAAATCCACAGCTCTAGAAGTAAGTGCCCCCCTGTCTACAATCCCTGCAGACCTGAAGGAGACCATGTACAATGGATATGACACACACCCAAAAAAAAAAAAAAAAAAAAAAAAAAAAAAAAAAAAAAAAAAAAAAAAAAAAAAGGACCAATCAAACCAGATATGTTAGGAGACTTGAAAGGTGAGCATTACAACTGTAGCTCCAGCTGTTCAGAGAATGTGAGAATTCTGAAGGCAAAGAGTGGGCATACAACATCCTAGAGAATAGTTCTCATTCAGAAAGGAACGCACAAATTTGTAAACTGACATTAACTTCCCCCTCACACACACACACGTAAACACAAAATTTAACATACACTATTTGACCATTTTTATTCCTTGTGATGATAAATAAATATCTGGGAAACCAAAGTCTTGTTGGTATAAATGGTGCACAAACTTTTGTACTCAACAGCCTAGTATGATCAGATGATGAATTTCAGATCACTTCATGTCTATGCACCAACAAGCACCATGTCCTGATCAATGTTAAACATTACAATTGTACCATTGTCTTCTTTTTTGTTGTTGAGTCCCGACATTGTGTTCTTTTTCACATCCTTAAAACGTAACCAAATGAACCAAATCGGTTGAGTTCCTGCTCTAACCATTTAGTTTTGTCCCATGTTGGAGTTTTAATTGAGAGTAAGCAGAAATGAGTCTATCGACCATTGCCTGGAGGTTGACGATACTGTCACAGTAAACATCTTTAAATCAGTCACTATCGCCGTGCTGAAGAAGTAGAGACGCTGCAAAATCAAAACGGCTTCCAATCCAATTCTTCAACACTCCCTGTGATTCATCTACCAAAAAAAAAAGAAAAAAAAAAAAAAAAAAAAAAAAAAAAAAGAGATGTCTCCATAAAATGCAGGAGAAAATCTAACCCAGGTTACCACTCACCAGATTACTGGCTGGCACTGCCAGAGTTTTCAGTTTGTTGGCCATGGCTCGATCCAGCTGAGAGCGAGGACACCTCACCAGAAAGCGAGCACACCCGACGCTGTTACTTCACGCCCCGGTACTTCGCACGGCTTGTCACTTCCTGTTCCGAAGGGAAGTCTTACCATAGCAACACACCGCAAGGGGAAGTGTCTGCTCTGACTAAAACAAAACTTGTTCTTGACCTTGTTGAGCAACTCCGTGATATGAGCTGCAATATAAAGGAACCTAAACATGTAACCACAAGCCAAAGTCAGGCCCTCCAGGCACATCGACATCACCACACGCACAAAGCACTCAACACACACACACACACACGCACTACAACTTCATGATTCATCAGCAGGGATGTCCAATAGATGTGTAATATATTTTGGGAAAGGGAGGACTGCAAGATCCAAATTTTTTCAAGCACTGGCAGGTTATAGTGTATCAAAGGGCTTTATTGTAGAGCTACTCAACACTGCTGTGACTGTAAGAAATAAAACATGCACAGTACGTACGTTTATAGGAAAATAATCAATGATGGGGTGTTGTGATATGGGTCGACGTGAAGTAGAGTTACTTTTCCCACCCCAAAGTTGATTAATCTCCAATAACAGCACATCCTGTTGTTGTATTCCTATTACACTTCAGCAACATGCCAATGCTAACAATTTAATAAATAAAAATAACAGCAGCACATCATGTTTTTATCCATTTTTAATTTCAAGTCCTAAAAGTAGATAAAGAGAACCCAATTAAACAAATGGGACAAAAATATTGCACTTGGTCATTTATTTATTTATTGAGGAAAATGATCCAATATTTCATATCTGCGAGTGGCAAAAGTATGTGAACTTTTGATTTCAATATCTGGTGTGAGCCACTTGTGCAGCAATAACCGCAACTAAACATTCCTCAGAACAGAACAGCTTCAATTCTGGAGGAGTTTCCTCACATGAACTGCTTGCTTCAGGTCCTTCCACAACATTTCTATTGGTTTAAGATCAGGACTTTGACTTGGCCATTCTAAAACATTAACTTCCCTCTTCTTTAACAATTCTTTAGTAGAATGACTCGTGTGCTTAGGCTTGTTGTCTTGCTGCATGACCCACTTTCTTTTGAAATTCAGTTCACAGACAGAAATCCTGACGTTTTCCTTTAGAATTCACTGGGATAATTCAGATTTCTTTGTTCCATCAATGATAGCGAGTCATCCTGGCCCAGATGCAGCAAAACAGGCCCAAACCATGATACTACCACCAGCATGTTTCACAGATGGGATAAAGTTCTTATGCTGGAATGCAGTGTGTTCCTTTCCCCAAACATAACACTTTCACTAAATTCTATTTTGGTCTCCTCCATTCACAAAACATTTTCCAGTAGCCTTCTGGCTTGTCCATGTGATTGTTAGCAAACTGCAATTGGGCAGCAATGTTCTTTTCGGAGAGTAGTGGTTTTCTCCTTGCAACCCTGCCACACACACCATTAGTGTTCTCCTGAAGGTGGACTCATGAACATTAGCCAATGTGAGAGCGGCCTTTAGTTGCTTAGAAGTTACCCTGGGTTCCTCTGTGACCTTGTGGACTAATACAGGTCTTGCTCTCGGAATGATTGTTGCTGGTCGAGCACTCCTGTGGAGGGTAACAATGGTCTTGAATTTCCTCCATTAGTACACAATCTGTCTGACTGTGGATTATTGAAGTCCAATCTCTTTAGAGATGGTTTTGTAACCTTTTCCAGCCTGATCAGCTTCAACAACTCTTTTTCTGAGGTCCTCAGAAATCTCCTTTGTTCGTGCCATGATGCACTTCCACAAACATGTGTTGTGAAGATCAGACTCTGATGGATCCATGTTATTTAAATAAAACAGGGCACTCAGTCACACCTGATTGTCATCCCATTGATTGAAAACACCTGACTCTAATTTCACCTTCAAATTAGCTGCCAACCCTAGAGGTTCGCATACTTTTGCCACTCACAGATATATAATATTGGATCATTTTCCTCAATAAATAAGTGGCCAAGTATAATATTTTTGTCTCATTTATTTAATTGGGTTCTCTTTATCTACTTGTAAGACTTGTGTGAAAATCTGATGTTTTAGGCCATATTTATATGGGAATATATAGAAAATTCTAAGGGGTTCACAAACTTTCAAGCACCACTGTACATTTAACGCCTGCAAAACAAGTCATTTCCTGTTGTCGCATCTATAAATGGTCGTTCTCTCCCCAGCCTCGTTATTATTCCACTCTCTCGTGATAAGCTGCGTTTTTCCCTTATCATGTTACCATGTCGTGTGACCGAAGGTTACAGCCTTACTTCTGGCTTTTACAAATATTTATTTATTTGTTTTTAAATGTCTCCTCACGGAAAACTTCACCACATCAAAAATTACACACTTATTTAAAAAAAAATAAAAATCACTTAATGCGGAGCTTCCTTAATGCAACAGCATTGTGGTATAAACTGTAATCCCTGCTGGGGAAAATTTTTTTTTAAAAAATTATAAAAAATATGAACCATCACATAAGTTCGAATGGTTTCCACTGCAAGTACCATCATAAACCATCAGCTAATCATTAAAACCATTACCAGTCCTTAATGGCATCCACTAGACATAACATGCCACCAACAGAAGGCAACAAATTACCAGTAGAGACCCACAGGGACCATTACAGTTTCCATTAAAACCAATACAATTCCCACTATAATCATTAAAACCATACAATAAAAATTCTATGAGGGTTTCTATGGTTTTGGGTTGTTGTTTGTTTTTGTTTTTTCCAGCAGGTTATTTATCTGAAATTTAGTGAAATACCTGATTATTTCACTGTTGTTCTCACTGCTAATTTTAGCACTTACAGTTGCTTATATCAAAAAAATAATACAGCAAAAATACATGATATTGGTTTAATAATTAATTATTAAAATTATTCTTCACCCTGGTCAGGGTCATACTGGACCCAGAGCGTATTCACTGAACACTCAAAAATCAAAAATAGTCAAATGGAAGTTAAATCAATTTGCCCATCACTGAATTATCATCTCCCTGATAGACAGATGATGCAACATCCTGTGAATCATGTTAGTGGAGGGAAGTGCCGATATTGTGTAATGGAGTTTCCCCATTAACAAATTTTTATCCGGACCAACTCCCAGTTTGAGCTTGGGCTCAAGTTGGGGTCTGGGTGTAGTTTCAGTACATGTTCTCCCACGTGTCCGTGTGGGTTTTCTCAGAGTTCTTTGGTTTCCTCCTACCGAAAAACATTCTGCAAGGTGGATTTGTGACGCCAAATTGCCCTTATAAACTTGTGAATGCGTGTAGTGTATTACCACCTCACACCCAGCATTCCTGGGATAGACTCGGGTTCCACTGTGACCTTGTGTTCAGGATAAATCTCTTACTGAAGATGGCTTAATTAATTATTATTTTTTTAATTAAAATTAAAGATATTTAACAAATTTGTTTTGTTAGTTTTCTCTGCTGAAGAAAAAAAAAATGGAAATGGTCGTAATGGGAATTGTATCGGTTTTAACAGAAACTGTAATGCTCCCTGTGGGTTTCTACTGGTAATTTGTTGCCTTCTATTGGTGGCATGTGTTGTGTCATTAAGGACCAATAAGTGTAATGGTTTGCTGAGTTTGTAACGGTATGTGTAGTCAAAACCATTAGAATTTCTGTGATGGTTTATAATGGGAGGGTTTATTCAGCAGGTTTAACATTTTGTTTTGTTTTGCTTTGCTTTATGAAAAGATTTTAAACATACACTAATCACTATTACTCTAATTGGAAATTCATAAAACTGGTTTTAATTGTATTATATCAAAGTCAAGGTAAAATGTAATGTTTAGGAGGCACTTGTTTGTTGAAGTTTTTAACGTGAGCTGATGACTGCGCATGCGCGGTCTGAGTAAACACAAGCAGCTCAGTGATGATGATTTTCCAGCTAGAAGTGTGTACTCTTTGTCCAAGGAAATACAGTGATTTCGCATTACACATCCTCTGCAGAGATTATCTCGTATTTACTGTGTCACTTTAAGGTAAAAATGGTGAAATAAATGTAAGAGAAAATACTTGAAGAAGAAGGTATTTCAACTCAAATGAACTGTGCTACTGCAGCAGTGTCGTGCTGGGTTTTCCCCCCTCACACTACTTATTAAAAGTAACAAGGATGTCATGAAATTATATCCAGAGAACTCACCTTGCGCTCTTTATGAAGCATTTTAGTTAAATTCACTCGGATTTTTTTCTTAATCCATGCCGACGTGGTCCACCTGGAAACAACGGCCCGTGTTAAACCCCTGATTGCCACCATGTTGTCTCGTTAGAGGAGCCAGACCAAAATAACAGTGCACACTTTCATTTAATTTGTTTAACTAGATGATGAATATGTTTACTGATGTGTTTAACCTCAACTTGAAGTCAGAAACTTTCCACACCTGTGCTGGCAGCAGGTACTTTAATAAAGTCTAATTAGCGAGAGGAAATTGAATAGTGTATACGCCTTTTGTGTTTTTTTTTTTTTTTTTTTTTTGTGAAATACAGCGCCTTCTGCTGGACAACAACAGGAACAGTCACATCGAGGGCGAAAAATGAAATGCATTTCCTCCTGAAATACATCCATCATGTGTCTTTACCCTTGTCAAAAAAAAAGAAAATCCTAAAGGATTCCAATAAGAAAATTGTACAGGATTACATTTAGAATTTGCATCATATTTTGGACGATAAGATAAGATTCCTATAGGAATTATCTTATAGGATAAATATCCTGTAGGACCACTTCTACAAGATGTTTAATGGGATCCATTTGGGTTCCTATTCAGGTCTATATGGGAAGTGTAATAACAATTACAGCTTAAGATGTTAACAGAAAAGTTTATAAGTATTAATAATTAAGATGTATATATTTTAGGAGTGTATATTGCCAAAATATAGAAATTAATAATACTCCCAAAGCACCCTCTGTAATTTCCAGTAACTTTCCAATAACAAGACATTATTTCCAATAAAATACAAGTAGAGTTCCAATAAGATTCTCAGAATCAAATAAGATCCTACAGGGTCAATTGAAATTCCTATAGGGATTTTTTTTTTTGACAAGGGTACCTGATATCAGGTATGCCATTATGTCAGGGGAAGAAAAAAGTCATTTTGCTGTTTTGTTTCATTTCTACAACAGAAATTTGTAACCCAATCAGTATTGGAAATTAACATAACAATAAAACCATAATTTCACTCACTCACTTTCAGTAATCGCTTCATCCTGCTCAGAGTCATGGTGTATCCGGCATCTGTCCCAGAAACACGAGGCATGAGGCAGGAATACACCATGAATGGGACGTCAGTCCATCATGAGGATCCATTCTCACAGTCTTTTACACACTGTGGGCAATTAATCTTAGTAAGTCCACTTGTTTTTGGGAGGTTGGAGGGAACCAGAGAATGAGGAGGAAGCCCCATGTGGACAGAGAGTGAACATGCATATGGTAACCCAAGTGTGAAGCAAACTTTTACAAATAAATATTAAAACAAGTTTAAAAAAATGAAAAATTCAAAACAAGCAAGCAGATAAATAGATAGATAGATCGATAGATAGAGTATAAGAGTGACTAAGCAATACAATGACCAAAAAAAAGTCTTCCTAAAGAAAAATAAAGCTCAAAAGTAATACATTTTCTATTAATTTAAAAGCATAATTTAAATAAGAAAAAATATATAAGAAAAAATCTTCACCATTCATATCCTTTAAGGTCATTCAAATGATTCACATTAAAGGAAAAGCTCAATCACCTCACTTCTTTTCACGTGATAAGGCAGACCTGTTGCAGTTTCAAGAAGCATAAACAAGTCGAGTTTTCTGAATAAAATGTTGATGAGACTCACAGGGTCAAGAAGGTTAAAAGTGCCAAAGTGTAGGCCTACCTGGAGAACATATAAATATAAACACAAATACAAATGCATTTACATTTGCGTCGTTTTTACTTAGTTTACATAGTTCTTAAAATTATAGGATGACTTTATTCAGTTTAAACTGTCAGGCCTTTACCTAATCAATCATATTTAATGTATTCAGTTCCACATGCTTCTCGCCACATCACTTATATGATTCTTATATGAATGAAGTGGATCTCGACTGCACATGCATAAAGTAAATCTACACAACTCCCTGTGCTTCCTGAATGTGTTTCTCTTGAGGAATATAATACTATCGTGGTATGCAAAGCAATAAATGTGTTTCCTGTTGCAGGACTGGCTTTACCTACAGTATTATACCTTTGCTGTCATTTGCATTGAAAACAGGAACCGAGGATCGATTTCCAAAACAAACTCATTCCAGCTATAAAGAGCATGTTTCACCTCCTTCAGTTCCTACATCACTTCCCACATCAGTGTTTTACACGCACAACGTATGCCACCTCTGAAGGTAGGATTATGGAATGATTTAGACTTCTTTTTTCTTTCCATCCATTTCCTAAAGTTTGTCTTTTTGGTTGCTTATACCGTCTTATAAGTCGGTTTAGGTTCAAGCCTTTTATTATATGGTATTATTTCATTATTTCAGTAATACAGCTCAGTTTACTTACAAATTATGATGATTATGCTTTTGTTAAGAATATATGTACATTTTCATCCATTCCTTTTGGGGGAAAAAATTAAGGTTTTGTGAGTCTTAGGTATGGATTATTATATGATAATCTATAGCTATGCTAGATTTTGTTGTTTTTCTCTGAAACATAGAATTTACTTTTATAGTAAATGCAGGAAGTTATATGGACTGTTTATGGAGGAATTAAATGTAGAATTCCAAACTAAGCTGTCTGAGTTAGGATGAAGTGACTAATACGGTATATGACTGTATGACTACATGTATTTTATTAATAGCAGTGTTACGTCGCTCTTTCCAAAGAATTTGAAACGTTATTTATAACCTCAATTCCGTAAAAGTTGTGACGGTATGGAAACTGCAATAAAACCAAACAAAAAGAGTCTTTTGAAAATTCGATTCACCCTGTACTATATTGAAAACACATTATTAACACATTATTTGATGTATTACTTTGCGAATTAATTTTTTTTTTTTTTTTAAATATACACTCATTTCAAATCGGATGACTGCAACACACTCCAACAAAGTTGGGACAGTCGACTGTTTATCACGATGTAACATCACCTTTCCTTTTAATAATGCTTATTAAGCGTTTGGGCGCTGAAGACACTAGTTGGTTAAGTTTAGCAATGCGTCGCATATTCTCAATAGGAGAGGACTGCAGGCAGACCATGCTAGCACCCGCACTCTCTGCTTACGCAATCATGCGCTTGTATTCCAGGCAGAATGTGGTTTGGTGTTGTCCTGATCTGGATGGCAGCATATGTTGCTTCAAAATGTGTACATATCTTTCTGCATTAATGATGCCCTCAGAGATGTGCAAGTTACCCATACCATGGGCACTGACACGCCCCTATACTATGACAGACACTGGATTTTGGACCTGACGCTGATAACAGCTTGGATAGTCCTTTTCCTCTTTGGCCCGGAGAACACGCCAACTGTTTTCTCCAAAAACTATTTGAAATGTTGAACTCATCGGATCACAAAACAGGATTCCACTGTGCTACTGTCCATCTCATATGAGATAGAGTCCAGAGAAGTCGGCGGTGCTTCTGGACATTGTTGATGTCTTCTGCTTTGCATAGTAAAGCCTTAACTTGTATCTGTGGATGCAGCGGCGAATGGTGTTGACTGACAAAGGTTTGCCAAAGTATTCCCGAGCCCATGTCAGGATATCCATTACAGAGTCATGACGGTTTTTAAGACAGTGACGTCTGAGGGATCGGAGATCACGTGCATTCAGAAGTGGTTTTCAGTCTTGTTCTTTACGCACCGTGATTTGACGTTAATTATATTGTGCACTGTAGAAGGTGAAATGCCCAAAATCCTATCGATTTGTCTTTGGGGAATGTTGTTCTTAAAGTGTTGGCTTATTCGCTGACGCATCTGTTGGCAGATTGGCGAGCCTCGACCCATCCTTGCTCTTGAAGGACTAGGCCGTTTTTGGAGGCTCCTTATATACTATGATCAGACGATTATCTCACCTGTTTCACATCACCTTCTTATTTCAACTTGTCACATCGCTATTAGTACTAAATTGCCCCTGTCCCAACTTTTTTTGGAACGTTTTGCATGCATCAGTCTCAAAATAAACGTTTATCTTCAAAAAACTATGCAGTTGATTAGACAAAACATCAAATACCTTGTCTTTATACTTTTTTCGTTTAAATACGAGTCAAAGTACATTTACAAATCACTCTTCTTTGTTTTTATTAACATTTTCCATACTGACCTAACTTTGGTGTCGTATCTTGACAGCACATTTGGAGAGAATAATAATAATAATAATAATAATAATAATAATAATAATAATAATAATAATGAGTGAGAAAAAAATTAAACAAAATAATTTCTAAGTAAAAAATTATTTTTAGTTTCTTAGTATTTCTTAGTAAGACTTTAGTATATCTAGCATCTTATAACAACAACAAATAATAATAATTATTATTATTATTATTATTATTATTATAATTATTATTTTTTATTAGTAGTAGTAGTAGTAGTAGTAGTAGTATTTGTTGTTGTTCTTGTAAGATGCTAGATATACTGAAGCCTTTGCTAAGAAATACAATAGTTTTTGTTCAATAAAATTTGTTGTTGTTGTTGTTTGCAACATTTCATATACACCAAATAACATGATGTCAGTGTGATTTACTTTTCAGTAATGACCCTGGCAGAAAGATGGTTGCAACAGGCCTGACTTGTTTCCTCATCGCTTCATTGATTTGTGAGTATAACACACTTCACATATTTACTGTATGTCTAATAATGTCTAAGTGTTTTGTTTTATACTTATCCTTCTCTCTCTCTGTAGACTATGTAATGTCTGCTTGTCATTCACCCACTGCAGGTAAAGTCATTGACTGATTGTCTTTCTTAACTTATTATCCATAACTCCTTTCATTCGACTTGTTTCTTTTACTGTGTATATATATATATATATATATATATATATATATATATAACAGTTTATGTGTTATGTAGAATTTTTCCTCATGTAAAATGCAATTACAAAACTGTTACCATGTGACTCACCAAAGTCTCTTCTCCGTTAGATATCAACGCTGTTAAAGTGTTAAAGGAAAACTCCACCCTCAAACGTGTTAAATACGTTTTGAAATATGATGTGCTTAGCAATTCTGGTGCTAACTTATAGCTTGGTGTTGTATTTCAGTTATTCCTGTTATCAGTTAGCGTTTGTGTGCCACACTGAGGTCACATGGGGACATTGTTATTACTATCACAGGTTGTTTTTTTTTCTCACTTGCCAATTCCAGCAGCATTCATATTAATTAGAGATCCAATGTAAAAGTAATGGAGACAACAAACCTTGGACTCGGAGTCCCAGAATTCAAAGCAGCTATACGACACGGTTACAGAAGAGAGTCAACTCAGCTATTTAGCGATCTATGAGATGATGAGCATGATGGTGTTGATGGTATGGATATGAAAGTTGAAGCTTTGGAAGCTGATCTTTATTAGCAGAGTGTACAGACAAGGAGGTGAGAGAGCTGGACAGACTAAAGGACTAAGCGCTGCTGCATTGCTCTGTTTAGGTAGTCAAATGGCATTGTGGGTAATGTAGGAAAGTGCTAAATAAAGTGAAAATAGGCTGAAATGTTAATGAAAGATATATAATTCATTCAGGAAATTCATATAAAGATTAATATGCTACCTGTTGCGTGGGTTTTTCCTCTAAAAAAACAAAACACATGGTTGGTTTTCAGTCAGTTTAGCTGCTTAAAGAACAGACACGAATGTGTGGTTTTCTCTGTACAAAAATTCTTAACAAGGAAAAAGTACAAAAATAGTTGAATTTCTTTTAGTTCAATGCTGATTAAAAAGTTTATGATTCAACTCTAGATGATATGGGCGTTCTGTGAGTAAATTTTTACTAAGAACAAAGACGGACTATTTATTGGACTTATTACACAGATAGATAGATAGATAGATAGATAGATAGATAGAATACTAGTAAGCTAAGGATGAAAAAGGAATTTTCAGCAGGCCAATGACCCAAAGCGTACATCCAAATCGACAAAAGAATGATCGATGTCTTTGCATGACCTAGCCAGAGCCCAGACCTGAATTCAACTAAAAATGTGTAGGGTGACCTGTTGCCAATTACCCTCTATCACGATCTCCCCGTCTGGCAACGCGTTCGGAGAGATGAGTGGGCGCGCACTTGCACGAACTACGTGCACGAGTGCTCAGCGAGCGCATGCTCTTCGGATTTTGACAACTGTGACATTGTATACTTTGGACACGTGCATTTGTAATGGATCTGTTCTGTCGCCTCCCTATTCTGTCATTGGCTGTTGTTTGAGCGTGTGTGTAGATTGGTGTCAGCCACCAGCACTTAACGTTGATAATGTTTGATATATATACCGCGCGCCTCCCAGTACACGGCGTGGAGAATTAGATATAGTTGATATAGTTAGTTAGATAAATACGTGGTCCATATTATGTTCCTTGATATATTTAGTTAGGTTAAACTTTAGATTAGTCCATTTAGTCCACGCTGGTTTGTCCGCTCCCAGTTCATAGTCATAGTTCATGTTTCTTGTTTTGTGTCTTCACCCTGTTTTCTGTGACCGCGACTTTGATTCCTGCTTTGCCCCGTTTGTGCCTCTTTGCCGATCACCTGACCCTTTGCCTGTCTTGACTACGTTTTGGATTACGATTTGGATTTATCTGCCTTTGTCTCTTTTAATAAATACGTCTTTTCCTGCACCTGCTTCCGTACTCAATTCCCTTACGTCTCGGGATGTGACACCCTCCAGCTGTTTCTTTTCAGGAACACTTACTTTTCCAACCTTATGTTGCCCCGTCCCAACTTTTTTGAGACGTGTTGCGGCCATCGAATTCAAAATTACCTTATTTTTCCGTAAAACGGTACATTTCCACAGTTTAAACATTTGATATATTTTCTGTGTTCTATTGTGAATAACATTTGGGTTTATGAGATTTTCAAATCATTGCACTCTGTTTTTATTTACATTTTACACAGTGTCCCAACTTTTTTGGAATCATGGTTGTAATTTCACATTGAGGGTGGAAGACATGATTTATCTTGGTTTATATATAGTGTGTGTGTATATATATATATATAGAGAGAGAGAGAGAGAGAGAGAGAGAGAGAGAGAGAGAGAGAGTAAACTGTATATATTGGGCATTTGTCATTTTGTTGATCCAGGTAACATCACTGCACAGGTGACGAACCTCTCCCCTGCAACCAGCTGTTTCACTAATGTAAATGTCACCTGTGAAACGAACCTGTCTCTGAACCTGATCTATGGCTTTGAGTGGCAGAAGGACCAGAATAATATAGACAGCAACAAGCAGAACATTTTAGTTCAGAAGATCAAAAAAAATGTGACACTCACCTGTACTGTTCTGAGTTCATGTGGAAACGTCACCTCTTCATCTTACAACATAACAAGTTGTAAGTATAAATATGTTTGTCTCTAGAAACACATCATATAAGATATTTCATATTCATAATGTCATATTCATAAATAAATGAAAGTCTTAAAGGTAATACATAGCACTACAAATAATAACACTAAAAAAATCACTATCATATCATGACAAGTATGGAATAAAACACCACTTAGCATGTTGTTATAGGAATATCTGATGTTACCACGCTGAAGTTGATTATTTACCAATAACAGCATGTCCCCAAGTATTTTATTCCTCTAGAACCACTGCGATTTCTCAATGATTACAATTTGGCCTTTATTAAAGAATGACACACTTCATACTTTTAACCAATGACATTTACATTTAATGCTGTAGACCTTGTCCACACTGATCAAGTCACATCAATAGGTTTTTATTGTCATTCCTCTATATGTAGTGCCCTCCACTAATATTGGCACCGTTGGTAAATATGAGCCAAGAAGGCTGTGAAAAATTATCTTTATTGTTTAAACTTTTGATCTTTTGTTCAAAGAATTCATGAAAATACTCTGCTGTCATGGATATCAAACAATTGCAAACACAACACAGGTTTATCAAAAAAAAAAAAATCTTTATTAAATATAGGTTTGCTACAATTTTTGGCACCCCTATGAATTCATATGAGCAAAATATATTTGAAGTATATTCCCATTGACATAAAAAAAAAAAATGTAGTACATCTGGGTGACTGGGTGACATTGTTATGAATGACTGAGGGAATTTGGCCTATGTGTTACCTCATATTTATACCCCTGTGAAACAGGAAGTCATGGTTGAACAATTTCCTGTTCCTAGTCACCCTGATATACTAAAAAAAAAAAAAAATTAAACTATCAATTGGATATTTGTTTTGTTTTCTCATTTCTCTATTATAACTTTGGATCTTTGTGTAAGCCTGATCTTAGTATCTTTGTTGCCTGCTTTTCTCTCTCTCGGTCTCTCAATGTTGGATAAAACATCGCTGTAAGATTTATACATGAAAATATATTTGTGGATACATTTGATGTATTATCTGTCATTTGGTTATCCTCCCATGAAATCAAATCATAAAGGAACGTATTCAATAGTATAATGCAGCAGCATGCCTTACCTCGACCAAAAAAAAAAAAAAGTAGACTCTAGGTTATTTTGAATGTGTAGTAGTGGGAAGTGAAGACTGCTGGACTGAAATCCAGTTTAAACTGACGAAGAATTTCGGGTGAGCGAGTAGTGCTCAATGTGTTCAAGTCCACTCGCCTTCACTTTCTACTATCATGTAGCCAATCAACAGCATTTCACATGTACAGCTGACTGGTTTATATCTGGATATTTGTGACGTTTTCTCCGAGGCCCTGAAGATAACATCACCACCGTTCTGCTGATCTGTGGAGCAGGAGCTATTATCGTCATCTTCATGTTTGCCATCACCATGAAGATTATGCTGAAGCGAGGAGAAGGTGAGCTCCACCTCAGTCAACTACATAAAAGACCATACTTTTACATGTTAAAATAAATTAGTATTTAAATAAGCCTAGCATTTAAATCTTGACTCTGTATCTGTTTGACTTTGATTAGCTCAAAGGCAGGCCAGGAGGCAACAGAGACAGGTGATGCAGAGCAATGACAGCACTGCGACCGTCACAAGCTACTGGTGAGAGAGACAGAGAGTGTGCGAATGGTATTATTTAATTTGTTACAGAACAGCATGTGAGGCCAAGATATAATCATTTTTCCTCTGTGGACACTGTTTTTCTGTTGATCTGTTTTTCTTTGAAAATAATTTCTAATTTTGCTTTACTTAATGGCTATGCAACAAATCCTGATGTTATGGATTTATTTGTTTTTAATTAATTTTTTTTTCATTTAATTTTCATTTTCATTTAACAAACAAATTTTAAAAAAATGTAACAACTAACTAATTAATTGCTTAATTATTAATTATTATTAATAATTAACTATTATTAATTAATTAATTAATTAATTAATTAATATTAATTATTATTATAATTAACATATAAATGTACATTTATATAAATACTATTAACAGATATTTGACTCGTTTAAATTGTCGTTCGGTATATGTGGTAACTGTAAATGCATACTTGGGTAACATATATACGAAAAATCACAGTAAACCGAAATATTTTTTTTGCAATTATAATTTGTTTGTTTTCAGCATATACATTTTTTGTTATCCTTTTTATAACTTTGACTCAATTTAAGTATATTGTTATTGATAACTGATTTTATACTACACTGTAAAACCGGATAAGTTCATTTAACTCGAAAAATTTGAGGAAACTAATTACCTCAAAAATTTTAAGTCGATGAATCAATTTCTTTAAGCCAAATACACTTAAATATGACAAAAATTTAACTCAAACTTGTTATATTTAAGTGTATTTGGCTTAAAGAAATTGATTAATCGACTTAAAATTTTTGAGGTAATTAGTTTCCTCAAATTTTTCGAGTTAAATGAACTTATCCGGTTTTACAGTGTAATACCTATATGAGGATCTCTGATTTTGTTCTGTATTGTTATTCCATCCCAATAAAGCTATGAATAACAGTTTTATTTACTGTTTCATTATTATTCACTTTTCTCCAGAGTGTAGTGGAAGGTTGAGATCATTTGCTTTGTCTGTTTCAGTTAAGTGCTTGGGCAACCCTCAGAAATTCACACCTAAATTTTTAGATCTCGGATTAGGAGATGATTTTCCGATATCCATTTAAAATTAGGTTGTTTTTTTCTTTTATGAATAGTGTAAAGGTGCAGTGACAAAGGAAGTACAAAAAAAAACAAATCAGGAATATTAATAGATCGAATATCTATACGGTTGCATTCAAATGAAACTTTTGTGTTGAGAATTGCTGAGAATATTGTGTTTTTAACATTAGAAGGAGACACAGTGCTCTCGCTGGCCAAATGATTCAAAGTGTGAGAAATGTTGCTAGGCCTACTGGGAACTTTGGTCACAGAGTATGAATTAGTTGAAGACTGAGCCCAATGATTTATCTAACTACCAACTCAGCTGGTAAGGCTCTAATTTACTGAGCTCTAAAATGACAGCTGCTAATTTCTATCCTAAGGAGGAAAACATTTTTTGCTCCAATGTTCAGGTGATTTTCAATGCACAATTGAATGAATTTGGTCATATGCAAAGTAGGTGAGCGAACAATATGTAAATGAGCTTTTTGCATGTGGAGGTTGTTCCTGGTAGCCAGAATGAGCTCAGATCTCAAAGGGTCTCCTGGAAGAGTGACACTAAATTAAAAACTGGGTGGGGTTTAAAATGTTGAAACATGTTGAACATAGGCTACAATATGAATAAATGATCAAATAAATTATTATATTAATTAGGTCTATGCAAATGAAAATCTGTTCAAAGATTCTGTGTAAATACGGTGGGCCTTGGAGGTGCGAGTGTAATAGGAAAAATACAAAGTACAGTACATTACTGCAGTAATAGCCTATAACACCGGAGTGTGCTACAGAGCTAACAGTGCTCATATTCAAGGCCAGGAACCCATACGCAGTCAAAATATGTTCTATGAAGTATACATCAGACTTTAAAACTTCTATAGGCTCAGATTTTCTCTTTCTAAGCTGAATGCATGTAATAATGGTGACAGGAATGATTGTAGTAATTTGTATAAAAACTTCAGAGATGCCACATTTTGCAGGATTTATTGCAGTTATTGGACAGTCACAGTGGTTGTGCGTGCTCTGCATTCACATAATGGTATTTATTGGATCTGGAACAACATTGTGAACAGGAAAAGTGAATCTGCTTGCTGAGGTTTGTTCAGGTGTGATCTTTTTTTATACAACAATAAGATTTGGTCCACTAATTTGATTGGACACGAGGTGCTGATATTTAATATAACAGCACTGTTGCTTGGCACCTGCGGCCGCTTCATAGCCATGCTGATATTCAGTACAAGAGCACTCTTGCTTTTGTGATATTGCCTGAAAATGTCAGCCATTAATAATGATTATTAATATATTGACAGCTGTTTAATTTGTTCGCCACATTTTCTGACTCATGAAGCTTTTCAAGCTTATTTTGTTTCCTATATGTTTGCTTTTGAGGGCATGGTGGTTAGTGGTTAGTGGTTAGCGGTTAGCATGTTGGCCTCACACCTCCAGGGTTTGTCTGCGTGGCGTTTCCTACACTGGACTGGAAAAATATGTAGCAATAAAACCTTTCCTTCAGAATAAACCTGGTCCATATTTGAACATAAATATGCAACTCGGTGACATTTTAATGCGTACCGTTCAGGGACATTCGGACATGATGTCTAAGACAGGTCCAATATCTCATTCACATTGAGAATTTACTTGGAAAAAAAAAAAAAAACATGGAAGATGGAAAGAGGAAATAAAATAGTGGTGGTTATTGCGCTTTCCATTTTCCACATAACATAACAGTTTTGTCACAGAATAAGACAGAAAATCAGTGTGTCTGATAGACAGCGGCAAAAATCACATGCAAATTTCATAACAGACCAATATATAAGTGGATTCTGAGAAAGAGTAGCCTCTTTGATATGAAATATGTCCTTTTGCATGGTAGACTGCAGATAAAGCACAGTATAAGGGCAGAATTAGTTTATCTTTCAATTTGTGTTATTCCACAAGGCACAGACAGTTGCAGAACTCCTTAACGTTGTTATATTTATGAAAGGCCTCAAAAATGAGTGCATCTTAATAATGTTTGTGATTTGTAGCATGAAATTGTAGATTTTAATGTGAAAATACAGAGAACCTGTCTGTCCAGACTGTATTTCCTGGTTACCAGCAGGTGATATTGCTCTATCTCTGTCTCTCTCTCTCTCTCTTACACACACACACACACACACATCATTCCTTCGAAAACCCTCAAACAGTCAGCCTCTGTTCGAGTATTACTATGGCAACATAACGTTCCCAGAGAGGACAGCTTCTTGTCTATAACACCGTGCTCTCATCTCCTGTCCTCTCCTCTACACACACACAAGCAGCCATCGTCAGTGACACACAAGGACAGGAGCTGAGGTCCACACGGTGTGTGACAGGGAGAACACTTTGTGAGTAACTCTGTCTTTTACATACAGTAAATACTGGGTAATTGATCACTTTCTTTTCATTTTTTTTTAAAGATAGTATTAAGAATAACAAGCTAAAAAATATCACACGGCGTGTCTTTTTATTTAAATGACTATATTCACTGAGGTTCACTAAACTGACAGCATGCTCAGAGACCACTATGTTCATGAGTTTATTGAGTAATTGTATTCAGTTTATTTTATCCTCTAGTCAGATAGACAGATAAACAGCAGCAACCGTGTGATCATAGTGTTACTGAGACATCAGCAACACTTTGATCAACATGTAGCTTTTACATCAGCGATGTTTTGATCAAATTATAACTGTGACATCAGAAACTCTTTGACCAAAATTTTATTGAGATTTCAGAAACCCTCTGACTAAAATATGATAACAACCCTTTGAGCAAAATGTAACTATGGCATCAGCAACCCTTTGATGAAAATCTGATTGTGAAATCAGTGACACATTAAACAAAATGTAACTGTGACATCAATGATCCGTAGTTCAAGATGTATCTGTGACATCAGCAACCCTTTGATCAAGATGTATCTGTGACATCAGCGACCCTCTGATCAAGATGTATCTGTGACATCAGCGACCCTTTGATCAAGATGTATCTGTGACATCAGCGACCATTAGATCAAGATATATCTGAGACATCAGTGACCCTTCGATCAAAATATATCTGAGACATCAGCGATCCTTTGATCAAAATCTATCTGAGACATCAGCGACCCTTTGATCAAAATGTAACTGTGACATCAGTGACCCTTTGATCAAAATGTAACTGTGACATCAGCGACCCTTAGATCAAGATATATCTGAGACATCAGTGACCCTTAGATCAAAATATATCTGAGACATCAGCGATCCTTTGATCAAAATATATCTGAGACATCAGCGACCCTTTGATCAAAATGTAACTGTGACATCAGCGACCCTTTGATCAAAATGTAACTGTGACATCAATGACCCTTTGATCAAAATGCAACTGTGACATCAGTGACCCTTTGATCAAAATGTAACTGTGACATCAGTGACCCTTTGATCAAAATATATCTAAGACATCAGCGACCCTTTGATCAAAATATATCTGTTACATCAATGACACTGATGTCACAGATACATTTTGATCAAAAGGTCACTGATGCAACTGTAACATCAGCATACATTTGATCAGAATGTAACTGACATCAGCAACACTTTGATCAAAATGGAACATGACGTCAGTAGCCCGTTGATTATATACATAATTGCTATTATACATAATTGACACTTTATTCAAAATGTGACTGTGACATCAGCACAAACATACACACACGCACATACATATACAAACAAACAGACAGACAAACCCTCATATGGATGCAGATTTCTGATACATGTCTATGTTTTAATTTGGAGGGGTACTCATGAATCTCCCAACTCTCAGAGTACTATTCAGTTATTCATCTTATGGTACATTATTCAGTCACTACAAGCAAAGGGAAGGTATATTGAGGAACGTAGTGAGGAATGTAATCTCAACATAGTCATTCGTCCTGGGCGATTATAGGGCTAAAGCTGTACACATTATTTTTTATGCATCTATCAAAGACGTGTCTAAAAATCAACAGCTGTCTTTTCTACAACCCCATCCACCCTCAGGCCAGCTGACTGAGACGTCTGCTTCAGCTGTTTCAGTGGAGTTTATCCAGGATCCAGCATTTCAGACGATAAAATGGAAAATAACACTATAACACCAGCCAGCCTTCCCTCCATCAATGATCACATTAACATTAACATTATCATCATTACCATCATCTTCTGCATGGTGTGCATCCTGCTGCTGGTGACCTTTTTCTATGCCTTCTGTTTTCACTGTACACTGCGGCCCTCGCCTAAGGACCGGCGTAACACAAGCGGCAGTGTGGACAGAGAGGACGCCACCTTCAGACGCACTTCCTCCAGCGTCTCTCTTGGAAATGCCGTCTGAAATGAGCTACACATCCTATCACTGATCAATATTCCCTCCCTCTGGGCCATGAATCAGCATGCCACCTATCTTAGGTAATATAATATGCAATTTAAGTTCTAGACTGCATAGCAACTAACTTGAACCATCAGCAAATTATATGGACTTGGAACTTATCTTTCCCCTTCAAGGCAAGTTATTCAAGCCAAATTATCATGTGACATTTGATACGTTTTGTTGAATCAGTAACTTCTCTACAGATTCTTAATGTTGTTCAAGTGTTTAGTCAATGTTGTACAAATTCTCAGGGTTCCCACTCCAAGTCAAATGTAAAATTCCATGACTTTCCCTGACCAAATTCTTGAATTTCCATGACCTACTGTATGAAGAATGGTACAATGTATTGACTGGGTACTGAGCAGAAAAAAAATAACTATTTTAACGCATTAAATCTGTAAGCTCGATTTCATGGTTAACAGACATTTTCAGTGCAAAACTTAGTTTCCATTGCTTAAAAAGAACACGTACTTATCTCATGACTAGCCTTTACACCTCATAAACAAAATGGTCCTAATAAAACAAAATATATTTCTTTAATGGAAATAAAATCAATTCATCTACAAGGTACCGTAAGCCATTTTAAACACATTTTTAACCCATAACACTGTGTCGCATTCAGCAAATGAGCACGCTGTAAAAAAAAAAAAAAAAGAAAAGACTGATGTGTATTTTATATATATATATATATATATATATATATATATATATATATATATATATATATATATATATATAAACATTTAACTAATACGTTTGAAAAATTTACAAACAAAATTACCTGATATTCCCTGACTTCAACCCCAAAATGATAAAATTCTATGAATGGAATAGAATTAAATTTCCATGACATTCCAGAAATTCCATGACCCGTGGGAACCCTGAATTCTGCCATATTTGTAATAATATAATGTGAATTTTCTTCTAAACACTGATCACAGGCATTCTGTACCAGACACTGGCTCACTGTTATTTATTATATTGCAGATAAGCTTTTAAATATGTAGCTTGTAATGTCCATTTCTCTGTAATAATCATATAACACTCCGTACAGGAGGTTTTGTTTTTTGTTTTTGTTTTTTGTGATTGTTGCAGCCACAAATGCTTGATATTGCTGTGGCACTTTTTTTTTTTGTGCTTTTTTTTTTGTTTGTTTGTTTTTTTGCAGAAAGCTACACGGATTTGTGAAATTGTCCAAAATTCTTTCAAAATTAAATTTAAAAAAATTTGTGATGCAACTTGTGGGTTTTTTTTTTTTTTTTTCTTGGTGTGTGCGCTTTTTTGCAAAAACTACTTTCATTGGTTGAAATTGCAGTTGCACAAAATCATTTTTGCAGTGATGTTTGTTGGTAAATGAGACCTTTTAGCTCTACTCATGTTCTTTGCACGTGAATCGAAGAGGGCTTTGGCTGAATGTGCGTTATGATGATGTCACATGATGCGTCTTGGCCCAAATCTGCAGAAAATATGCAGTAGTTTTGAAATATTGCAAGCTCCTCTGAATATTGTAGAGTTTGCTTCATTTTGTGTTAATTTCTGCGTTCGCAACATTGTGAAATCCTGGAGGGACTTCTATAATGTCAAATATAGCAAAGGAAAACTGCCATTCACCACCACGCAATGAATCTGGTTTATTTCTTAGTCGCAGGTGTCTGTTACAAGTTTTTTGCTTTTCTTATGTAAACTGTAATTTACATTTACATTAGCCAGCTAGGTCCGTAGTGTATGAATGGGTGTGTGATTGTGCCCTGCGATGGATTGGCACCCTGTCCAGGGTGTACCCCATGCTCCCTGGGATAGGCTCCAGGTTCCCCACGACCCAGTAGGATAAGCGGTATAGAAGATGGATGGATTGATGAATGGATTAGCTAGCTAGACTGTCCGAGTAGCCTACTTGTTAAGCTGAAGACTCTGACCGCTAAGGGTATCAAGTTCAGGTAAATGTTTCATTAACAAACCAACAAGGAAGCACAAAAACAACAATAATGCAAAGATGTGTGACATGTCAAAAATGTTTTGTCATTAAGAATTAAATTTAGTCATTTCATCTCGATCAAGTCCCATCTTCATTTACTTCTCATTGACATTTTCTGTTATGGCTCATCATATACTGTATGCTACTGCTTTTTGCTCAATTTATACACATCAACATAAGTAAGAGTAACTCTGATTTAAGTTATAGTTCATTTTGAATTAACAATTTATTAACAGTAAAAAAAAAAAAAAAAAAAAAAAAAAAAAAAATCCCAGATAGTCTAAAGAAAATCCTACAGCTCTTATACATAAAAGTGTAACATTAAGACAATCAAAGTTGTTGTGTGGAAAACAAAGGGAAAAAATTTGTGCTACATTAATGTGTTTAATTTACTTACGACATTTACTGTATATTACAAATCATTAACTCCAGAATACAGTGCTTCACTGGAAAGCAACTCCAATAAATCTATTCTAAGTGCCTTTACTGAGAAAGTAACACACTAAACTAAATTGATATAAATGCAGGCCAAAATCAGTGTTAGAATGAGTTAGTGTCTGTTTCAGGATATGGAACACATGGTGCTTTTCTCTGAGCAGCGAGAGTCACAGGAACCTTCCGGAGACTGCATGATGGAGTCTCGGCCATCAAAGTCTGGAGAGTCCATCTCAATGTGAGGGTCCTGGAGACCACCATCCTGCAAGGCATCTTTATAATGAGACTGAGACAGATAGACGGGCAGATAGAAAGAGAGAGAGATGAATATCTACATGGCTATAAGTAATTGATGTCTGCCCTTATAGCTCCATCACATAAGCTTTTTCCCCAAGTGAATATTTGAATAGCTGACCAATTATTTCGAAACTTCAAAAGTAGTGTGTCTGATAGTTAGATACTGACAGGGTTGTGTCCAGACACAGTCTTAATGCGTTCATTTATTCATTTATTTATTATTTAGTTGATACCTTGTTGTAGGACACACCCACATTTTCAACAGCATGATTTTTTTTGTAGCTATCTTAGTTATAACCAGGGCTGGAAATTTGGCGGGGACATGTGTATGTGTTTGTGGGGGGGGGACTGATTCCGGGGAGTGAATTTCAAGGGAGGATGGTGCTCCAGTTCAAACTGGCTACAGTTTTTCAGGAAATAATGAGCATCTTTTATCCACTCGAAAGCCTACGAAAGCGAGTTCCCTACATAAATGCAAGTTCCGCACATAGTGAGGATATTCTGCGTGTGGTTGCTCAATGTTGACTGCAGCCAATGGAAACGCTTCTCTGTGAGAGCGCATCCTCGCAGGACCAATCAGACCACCTCAGGTATGTTAACAGAATCTTAACGGAGCCAACATTTTAACAGAAACAGTTACTTTAACAGATGCGATAGTAGAAACTTTGATATAGATAAATCTGCATGCACGTACCTGAAATGATCCAAGTTCAATGCATTTCTGTACGCCCCTTATTCATCTTTTTTTCCTTTCTTAATTTATCATAGCTTGCTAAGTATTATATGCAAAGTTATGTTAGCCTACATGTTTATTACAAATAGAAACTTGGTGAATAGTTACATGGAGAGATATGTAATGTTTATAAAGTGTTTTAGTGGTCATTCATGCAGATTTATGTAGATTCTCAAGCCTCAAGTTTCTTTATTGCACTCTAATTTTTGTTGACAGTCAAAAGAAAAGCCAAGAAAGAGAGAGAAGAGTTTGAAGGGGAGAAAGACAGTCAGTTGGGCAAGATGAAAAAAAAAAACTATATTAAATTACCATCGGGTAAAAAAGCTAGGAGTGAGAGGGCAGAGGGTCGTGATATGGAAGATAAGGATGAATGAACAGTGGTAGTTTTGTGCTACACATAATTCATGAATGTTGTTCATTGACATTTCATGTTCTTGTCTTGAGGATACATGAAATAGTCATGAAATAGCACATCACATCATTATTTGCTCTTAACAAATGGTTTAAAGTGGATTATTTTGGATTGTTGTGAAACCAAGAACCAAGCCCAACCTTGCTGACAGACAGCTCCTCTACACGGCCCTCTTCCATAGACTCCTCCAGAGAGTTGCCAGATGTTTCCATTTTAATTCGGTGAGAGCGGATCGACTTCACATCCTCTTCGTCCTCACCTGTTACTGACGGGAACACCTGGAGAAAGAGTCGATACTCATCACATGACAGACCAGAAGGAAAAATAAAGTGGAATAGAAAAGAGTGAATCACCATGAACAAACTCTCATACCACCGTCTGTCTATTCAGAGGGCAGCACGGAGGACAGTAGATTGGAGGTTGTAAAGGGTTAAAATGGGACAAAGTGTGCTTTACAAAAAAACTTATTTCAAAAAACCCCAATATTTAAGGATAAGCTAAAATGAAAACATTAATAGAAGTAAATTCTATAGTGCTACAGTAGCAGTACAGCTGGTTAAAATGTAGTATTAAAATGTTTTGTTAGATTTTTGGCCATTTTATCAATTTGACGAAATTAAAAATAAATAAATAATGCTGCAATTCAGATGTTGGCTCACATATTAATGCATATTAAATATGTTAATATTAAATATAGAGTATACTATGTATTTAGTATAATACATTATATCATATATGTATATAGCTATACCAGTTCCTCTTCGTCAACTGGGGGCTCGGCGGCGGAGATGGCAGCCTTGCTGATGGTTTGAGCCTCAAACTGAGGGCAGGCGGCCTGCGCGTTCCCGTCTTTATCCCGCTTCCCCTTCAGCCAATATGTCTCAATCTCTACATTTCCCTGCAGGATAAGTGAGATTGTTAAAGCATGTAAGAGTGCGCTTTTGGGATTAGGACATGCCATGTGCTAAAAATGGCTGCAGACTTGAATGTCAAGAGAGGGGCTTTTTCAGCAACAGAGAATTAAACGATTTTAAAGATAAATACAAAGTAAAGTGCTTTGAGTGCCGAGCAAAGTGCTACATAAATGGAAGGAATTATTATTATTAAGACAATACGAAGCAATCTGCACACAGCCTCAGAGGAAAGGAACATAGAGAAACTAGAGAAAATGCTTTCATTTGTACATCCATACACACTCACAGGGTGGACTTTGTGCTGTAAAACAGAGCCAATAGCATCTTTCCGTTGGTCATTAATGAGATATAATAACAAGATGGAATTTGTCTTTAATTAGATGACCTCCAAAGGTCACTCGAGGGTTTTTTTTTTTTTTACAACCTACCGTCGCAGAAATCTGGTTGCCGCCGTTTATAGCTTCCTTTTTCTGCCCTGCCCAGGTATTTCATGTGTTCTAGCTCAAGCACACCTGATGCAACTAATGAAGCCCTTGATTAATTGTATCAGGTGTGCTTGAGACAACACTTGTTTTGCATATTCGTGCTGTTGTGAGGGATTCTATTCAGGGGGTTGACTAATTTTGAAACTGCAGAAATCATTATAAGTTGCATTTTCAGTTGAATTTGGGGAAACCACTATTTCAATTGCTTTTGTTTGATTTGTTCATTGCAAACAGCTGAAAGTCTGTAAATTTTGACAATAAACCTGATTTGCAATGGGGGGTTGAATCATTTTGATTGCAAACTGTAATTGCTGCTGCAGTCCTTGCATACTGGATATTCAGGATTATCTGGTTCCTTCCTTACTTTGTTCTGTCACATACACATGTATTTTCTGATATCTTAACACTACTTTATTACATTATGTGCTGACCTGTTCCTGATGTTTTACTAATTATCTCCCAACTGTTACAGTTTTCATACATTTTATTATGTTCTTTCTACCACATGTCATCACAGCAAACCAGTGACTACATTTCCCATCCTGCACTGCGGCCTGAAAACATGGCCACCATGGACTGCAAGTCCCACAAACACTCACATTTATTCTAATCACGCACACCTGCATCAAATTCACAGCACTCACATCCACAGTATAAAGAGACTGTTTGAACACAATGACTTTACGAAGTATCGAGTGTTATCACCGTACCAAACGTTTGAACTCTGTTCCTCGTTTTGTTTCAGGTTTCTCATTCTCGATTCTCACCTTGCCTCGTTTATGCCTGTTTGCTGATCGCCTGACCCATTGCCTGTTTTTGACCACACTATTGTCTGATAATTTGGATTTGTCTGCCTGCCTCTCTTTATTAAATGCTCTTATCTGCACTTGCATCCGTCCTAACCTCCATTACGTTAAATACGTGACACCACACGTACTCATATTTATATTTACAGAGTAAATTATTTTACATTTAGCAGACACCCTTATTCAGAGCAACTTATACTATGCATATACTGCAGAAAATACTGTGCACACACCGTACTGTAAAAATAAATCGGTACCAATAATTTAATTTCATATTTAAAGACTTATTAACTAGCCTTTCTCAGATCCTGATGGGACAGTGAATGAGTTAATCCTACAGACAAACACTCACAGACCAGGCAAGACAAATGTAGGTGGCCAGTTAGATGTATATTGTTTCCAATACCACCAACAAATAGTTATGAACATTTCCTAGATTTTTGTCTAACAGTGTATGACAACTTCTTGCGCTTCAGTTATATGGTATACATTTATATGTAAAGTTATTTATGTTACCTGGGATATGTTAGTAAGTTACTTAGGTATGCATTTCTAGCTTCACCTTAATTGTTATTGTTCCACGTCTCTCGAAGATAAAGTGACTGCCTTTCAGGTGCTCATATGTGGCACTGCTGAGCTGGATGTGCATCTCCTATAATACACATACACACACACACACACACACACACACACACACACACACAATAATCCAAGAAATGAATCAATCAATTAATCAGTTAATCCAATAATAATTGCTTGCTGCAACAAAGACGTTCAAAGATGTGAGGTACCACAGCGTGTGATATTATTTTCATTTACTACAAGTTCTATTTGACACATTTCCTACAAACATCTTTATTATATAACTTATATCCATAGCTTGTGTATCAATAACTGTATCACACCATAACACACATACACCCTCACACCCTCTATATGTCTGTGTGCACCTTTCCATTGCTTTCCATGGCAGACGCCGTGTGAACTGTATCACCATGAAGACCGTAGCGAGGCATTTTGTGACCTACGACGCCAGCGACAACCATTCCAGAGTGGATGCCTGAAAGAAGAATCGATGAGTTAAAGGTCAGAGGTCAAATACATTACATGGTGGTGGTTACAGTGGTTAAAGTGCACTGTCTGAACTTTAAAGCTTAAAGCTTAATACTGTCTCTGCATGTCTCTCTACTGTATATGTCTATATAGGATTGTTCTCTTTTAATGTAATGTTACCTGTTGAGGTGATTGATGACTGATGTTGCCTAGAGTTATAGGTATTACATGCTTTGCTATCATAAGTCATTTCGATTTGTAAAACTGTATCATTGCAATATTCGTAGTTTTAAACATCTTGCTCGATGTTTAGTTGTGGCTTTGTGTGTGTTTAATTATGAGAGATTAGGTTAGGGTTAGGTATAGGAATAACATTATTAGTGAGAGGTAATACTCAAGATAAAAGGGGTGTGTGCTTAGACATAGCACGCTCTGTTACTCTACATGTAGATACTACATGTATCTCAGGTGCATGATTGGTCATTTGGTGAAACCTTGCAGCACCGATAAATGTAACCTGGGAGGCAGGAGAGAGAGGAGAATGGATCCAAGTGCAGAGTTGGTTTAAAGTCCCTGTAAAGTGCCTTGAAATGCGTAGCATCATTTGATGTATTGATGTAATTTCCACTGAAACAGGAAGTCATGGTTGGACATATCGAGTGACTCCTCCCCCTTTTATAAATAGCCAATAGCGTTTAGGTAAGGTGATATTTATAATGTTGGGGGCGGGACTCTTTAGATTTTAGAAAGCATTTGATTGGACAGAAAAATTTGATGAGAAGCTGAAGTACAGAATGAGGTCATCAAAGTTGTTTATCTGTATCGGTGGTAGAGAGAGACTGGAAATTTTCAATGCATATAAAGTCCAAATGTGAAGTTTGTCATTGTTTTGGAGCACTCTGGTTTATAGATAATCTTAAGGCTGACATATTCATAATAAAAGCCACAAAACTTCCATTTTGGCTTCATGGGGACTTTAAGGGATTGGAAGGCAAGAGGAAACTTTAATTGAAAGTCAATTTGGTTATATTATAATCACCCAGTAAATATATTTTTATATTCCATCCCATCTTTACTTCTGAAAGACTCTCTAAGATATTCTTTTTATACCCAATCATATTACTGACCTGTTGCCAATCAACCTCCAGCTGTTTCTTTTCAGTAACACTTACATTTACAGCTTTTTGATGGCACGTCCCAACTTTTTTGAGATGCGTTGCGGCCATCAAATTAAAAATTTCCTCAGTTTAAACATTTAATATGATTTCTATGCTCTATTGTGAATAACATATGGGTTTATGAGATTTGCAAATCATTGCAATCTGTTTTTATTTACATTGTACCCAGTGTCCCAGCGTTTTTTGGAATTGGGGTTGTACAGTAACTCTCCAGTTTACAAAACTCAGTCTCGAATAATGCTTTTGTTTTTGTTTTAGATGAGCTCAGAGCTGAAATGTTCGTCAACTATTTGGTGACTTTTTGTCAAGGTTGGAAATTTGATTTGCTACGTTAAAAACTTTTAATATTCCTTACTCTGTATTAACTAGCATTTAGCATTTAACTAGCTGACCATATGCTATTCCATTATTTTGTCTACTAAATGTTTAACCTAGTTACTTAGGTTTCCAGGCAACCAAAACATGGTAAATGGTCTGCACATATGTAGCGCTTTTTTAACCTTAGTGGTTCCAAAGCGCTTTACACTGTGTCTCACTCACCCATTCACACACACACACTCACACACCAATGGTAGCAGAGCTACCATGCAAGGCGCTAACTTGCCATCAGGAGCAACTTGGGGTTCAGTGTCTTGCCCAAGGACACTTCAGCATGTGGTGTCATATGGGCCGGGAATCGAACCGCCAACCCTACGATTAGTGGCCAACCCGCTCAACCACCTGAACCACAGCCACTGAGACTGGGTATGTCCAGTGTGCTCGCTAATAAATGTATCATTTATGAATCATGAATTTACCCCTGAAATGTAAATATATAACGCTTTTTGTCTGACATCAGTGGAACCATTTGAATTCCTCACTGTCAAAATAACTCGATGAGCTTTACTGTAATGGAAACTAAACTTCTGTTGCCTGAAAATCACACTGTAATGCTGTGTGACAGATATTCATGCTGGCTCCAGTTCTTGTGAATATGATTCAACTTGACATTTAAAACCACAAAAAAATATCAGGAGACCACACACCCACTCGGATCTGAATGTTGTTTCCATTAGACGGGTCTTTGAGATGGTCAATGGAGCGCACCATGTCCAAGGCCATGTCACAGATGTTATGGGCGTGGTACTTAGTCTTCTCTGGAGCTCCTGCTACAACCATATAGGCATCTCCTATAGTTTCAACCTGGAACACACACACACACACATACATACAGAAGCTCATGGGTTTATCATTAGTGAACTAATATAAGCCCACACACACACATACTGTGCACGTAGACACGTGAATGCCACTTTAAATAACTCACCTTGAAGACTCTGTGTTTCTCGCTCAGTGTGTCGAACAGTGTGTACATGGTGTTGAGCATAGACACCACCTGCATGGGAGTGATGTGGCTGCAGATGCGTGTGAAGCCCACCACATCGCTAAACAGGATGGTCACATCTGGGAACACCTTGGATACACATTCACATATAACACTGAGCTTAATTAAGATCAAAACGTTATAGAACTTCAAATATGCACAAAGCGAGCTCCATGAAGACATGGTTTGGCACGTTTGGAGTGGAAGAACTCAAGTGTCCTGAACAGAGCCCTGACCTCAACCCCATTGAACACCTTTAGGATGAACTGGAACACCGACTGCCCCTCAGGTCTCCTCACCTGACATCAGTACCTGATCTCACTAACGCTCTAGAAACTGAATGATCACAAATCTTCGCAGCCACGCTCCAAAATCTAGTGGAAAGACTTGGCAGAAGAGTGGAGGTTATTATAACAGCATCTGGAATACATCTGGAATGGGATGTTTAAGAAACACATATGGCTGTGATGGCCAAGTGACCACAAACCTTTGGACAGAAGTATAATCTGTAAAATATAATAGTCTCTCTTGAATGCCTGATGAATTTCTTGCCCTGCCATTTGGTTATGTAGTTCAGTTATTTCTTTTCCATCAACAGCTGCAATCAAGGTTCTGTCTTTGGGTCCAATTTAATGTATTTATTGTATATGCTCTCTCTTGGATCTATCTTACTGGTGGTTCCTACCACCACTATATGGACTATATGTAGCTGTGTGTTACCCTAAAACCTTGTGAAAATTGCCCCGTTTTGAATTCTAAAAAGCAATATTAGACAATATTTACTAAAACAATATATATTTAAAAGCATTATCTTTTAAATATAGAATTAAGTTAGCTGTTAATACCAAAATGATCACAATCTAAAAATCTGTCATTAAATAAATATGATATCCATGACAGAAATATATAACCATGAATACAATATGATTAACTAAAAGATACTAAAAATGTTTCCAGCAATGTAATCGATTTAGTCCTAGTGCTAGCAGCATAAAACAAAAACAACAACAACAATTTAAAAACAACAACAACGACGACGAACTACTCACCATTACCACATATAAACTACTAGACTAAAACAGTGCCTATATTATGGAGAAAATTCGAACTAGATGCAGTTTTGCTCAGAGCCAAAGAGGCCAGTGAGTAGGGCACTTTAGTTACTGTAATTGGAGTGAGAGGGTAGCTAATATAAGCAGATGGCTAATTCTGATTGGTACGTTGGTGTCTGTACGAAATGTAGTTTCGAACAGAAGAAAAAAGCAGAAACTAATTTTGGAAATTTAGAAATCTCTTAACTGAAAAAGCCTGAAAAAAAATGCAGTAACCGAACAGTATGACGCTGAATATGAAAATGAGTTGGCAGGATGCCGTGAATTCCTCCTCTCAGCTTGCACAACAAACACTGCTCTCATTTCGTTTTACTTTCGAGTTCACTCCATGTGCTTTTGCTTATGTTTTGCTTTTCCTGTGTTTTTATTCTAATGTTAGCTCCGCCCCTGTCCTGTCATTGGTCTGTGACCTCATTTGATTGAAGCCTTTACTTCTATGCATACCTTTTTACCATTTCATTGCCTCAATGCAAAGTCGAATTATTCATTCTTGCTATTTGCATTCTTCTATCGTTTAGTTCCGAGCCTGTTTTACCGTGTATGTGCAAGTTTGGGGATTTCACATCTTTTGCATTGCCTCTAATAAATACCACGCTGAGATTACACACTTGCATCTTGCTGTATCTAATTGCATGTTACACAGTTACAGTGGTGCTTGAAAGTTTGTGAACCCTTTAGAATTTTATATATTTTTGCCTAAATATGACCTAAAACATCATCATTTTCACACAAGTCCTAAAAGTAGACTAAGTGACCCCAATTAAACAAATGAGACTAAAATATTATACTTGGTCATTTATTTACTGAGGAAAATTTTTACAATATTACATATCTGTGAGTGGAAAAAGTATGTGAACCTCTAGGATTAGCAGTTAATTTGAAGGTGAAGTTAGAGTCAGGTGTTTTCAATCAATGAGATGACGATCAGGTGTGAGTGAGTGAGCGCCCGGTTTTATTTAAAGAACAGGGATCTATCAAAGTCTGATCTTCACAACCGCTGTTTGTGGAAGTGTACCATGGCATGAATAAAAGAGATTCCTGAGGACCTCAGAAAAAGAGTTGTAAAAAACCACCTCTAAAGAGTTTGGACTCCACCAATCCACAGTCAGACAGATTGTGTAATAATGGAGGAAATTCAAGACCATTGTTACCCTCCCCTGGACTGACCAAGTATATAATACTTTTTGTCTCATTTGTTTAATTGGGTTCTCTTGATCTACTTTTAGGACTTGTGTGAAAATCTGATGATGTTTTAGGTCATATTTATACAGAAATATAGAAAATTCACAAACTTTCAAGCACCACAGTATATCTTGAACCTCTTCTGCCTTGTCTATACAACTAAAAGACTGTGTTAAAGCTTATACTTTTTTATTTTATAATGTCATCTCCTACAAATGACTTTTCTAAATGCAGTTTTCCTATATGTTGGTTCTCTGTTATTCGTTGTGTTATTCTGTACTGTATTTTTAACCAACACTCTCTAAATGTGTTTTATATAAATAAAGGTAAATCTTCTTCACTTGGCTGTGAGACAGCACAGAGACACTGGGGAGGTAAGAGTGTCTTCTGACCTCGCACGTGTTCACTGCAGGCTCTCCCTTGCGCAGCCTCTTAGCCACAGGTTTGGGAATCATCCTGTACAGCAAGTCGTCCGTCTTCTTCATCTCATAATCCAACATCTTCATGCTCTCCTCCAGCTTGCTCGATTTCTTCTGCTCCTGTAAGGGAAAAAGAGGAGGGCGCAAACATGAACACAATGCACCGCTGACCTTTTATCAGACTCTTATATAATATATATATATATATATATATATATATATATATATATATATATATATATATATATATATAATATACTGATGTCAAATCAACAATCCCACTGAACAATGTGCATGTAAACACTTGTTGCACTTAAACATGCCTCAAGTACATACAGTATGTACACATACATATATGTGTGTGTGTGTGTGTGTATATATATATATATATATATATATATATATATAAAATGTATATAGAATTTGCGCTTATGTCTATACATATTTATACATCCTGTATATACTCTTTATATA
Source organism: Ictalurus furcatus (assembly GCF_023375685.1). Lineage (NCBI taxonomy): Eukaryota > Metazoa > Chordata > Actinopteri > Siluriformes > Ictaluridae > Ictalurus > Ictalurus furcatus. The sequence continues at coordinate 8,105,964 of NC_071268.1, read as the reverse complement.
TCCCTGTATTGTTCTCCTTACTATCTCTTAACTCTTTCTTTTCTTTTTGTCTTTTTTTGGCTGCTGCTGTGACACCCTAATTTCTCCATCTGGGGATTAATAAAGTATTATCTTATCTTATCTTATTTTAATGCAAATGTTTGCAGATAGATTTTTAGATAGACTCTTAATAAGCTTGATGAAAGAGTGGATAAGCAGAAATGAGATGATAAATTAAAATATTCTCTATAAATTTATCAAATCCAGAAGAACATCCAATATATGTCAATATATTTTGCAGAGCACAATAATTTTTTTTTTTTAATTATTGTTTTGTTTTGTTTTTTTATTGCAGAACATGGTCATTGTACATGACAAAAAAATTACAAAAAAAAGAGGAGAAAACAAACAAACAAACAAATAAATAAATGGTGGGAGGAGGGAGGAGGGTGGTGCAAGCTATTAGCACACATCGAAGATACCAACTACTGCCTCTTTTGGGTGACTTTAAATATTCTCATTTGCTCTATTGAGATATTATATTCGAGAGTTTCTCAATAAAATGAGGCCATGCCTTAATTGTTCTGGGTTTAGCTTTATTAATTCTCGCTGTTGAGCGTTCTAGCAGTGCAATATTATTGAGTTCTAAGAGCCACATTTTGTCTGCCGGTTTGTATCAAATTTTAAATATTACCTTCTTGGCAGCAGTTAGTGCAGTGTGAAAGATCATACGTTGCATTAGCATTAGCATTCGCATTAGGGTCAGCATTATCATTTAACAAACAAAGACTGGGATGTCCAACAATAACTCTGACGCATAACTGACGGAATTAAGAAAACCTCATTCCAAAATTTTGCTAATGAGTTGGGAGTCATAGAACATGTGCATACACATATACGTGAACAAAAGGAGAAGACAAACGCTTCAATCTGCGCAGCACATATAGTAGTGTGAGTTTGTAGTGTATGACTTGGGAGTACAATTCATGGTTGTTCCTCTGGCAACATGTACAGTACAAGCTCTCACACACACTTTCAGGTACCTGTATGAGAGCCCGTTTTAGCTCTTCAGATTGCTGGGTTCCTGCCAACACCAGGTCTCTACTGGAGTCGTGCATGCTCAGGTCATTAATGTAGAGTCCAGTCTTAAACATAGCACTCAGACTCTCCATTCTACAGAAAAAAAAGACACACGCATGCACAAACACAAACATGTACACGTGTCAAATTAGACTCATGCATTAATTCCTCAATCAGCTTAGAGGAGAAAATGGCTACGTTTATATGCACATGAATATTCTGATATGAATCTGAATTTAGCAATATTCTAATTAGTACTGTCATGTAAACTCCGTGATCCGATTGCCCGATTAGGATTAAGACAAATTGTGATTCCCCAAATTGTGATTCCCACCCCTGGAATGTGCCTGTTTTAATCGGAAATGTGTTGTATGTAAACACCTTATTAAGTAAATCTACTGAAAGGAGATATACGTGCATGCTCAGTCTGAAAGGAATTGTGGGTGCTAACAGCTGTAGGCTAGGTATTTAGGAATGGCAACTCAGGCATACTTACAACGACCATGTATACAGGAATATTCCGATGCCTGTACGCATATAAACATTGTATTCGGAATATGGCTGCAACCCAAATATAGATCTCAAACAGAATTTGATGTGCATGTAAACGTAGTCGGTGTTACAGTGCGTCTTATCCTACGTAAATAATAAAGACTGAATTATGACTCAGGAGACTAATAAATTAAATTATGCTTCAGTTGTTTTTGTGAGTCATGACATTATCCAGTATATTAAAATATACCAACCCCCCCCCCCCCCCCCAAATAGATTTCACAAAAACAATGTGGAAAAGTTTTTTTTTTTATTATTATTATTATTATTATTATTATTATTTGCTTAATCTCTCTGCAAAGATCATGTAGGATAAGGATCCAGTTTAACCATCAGTCTGCTTAAAGATGTCTAAAAACTTGCAAGCTACTGTATTTCTTCAGATAGTAAATGTCATGCTTTGCTCTAGTTTGTGGATTGCTCCATGCCAGGGTGAAACAGACATAAGCCTAATCAATTCAGTTTGGAATCAGATACTGACTCTTAAAAAATGTCTGTGCAGTCAGAGTGAAATGTTTAAGTGCAATCTTCTGAAATACATTTCAGTTCAGGAATCTATCCAGTGCACTCTTCTATACTGCATATAACAATCTGTAGTAGATTAGTAGAAAATAAATTAGACATTAAAGTTTTTAGAATGAACCTATTCTTGAACCCAGCACCTTACTTTCCTTTAATTTATCACCTTTCTGTGTGTGTGTGCGTGTGTGTGTGTGTACGTGTGTGTGTGTGTGCGCGTGTGTGTCCGCATCTTACACAGGTGTTCCCAGGAAGATGATGGATTCCCACTCAGGCATGTATCTCATCTGACCTTTCAGTTTGAGGCAGCGGCTGCCATCGCCCCAGCTCTCCATGGCGTTGGCACTATTTCCATCTAACAAAACACACACACACACACACACACACACAGCACATCATTCAAACACTGCCATGGCAAAGCAGAACCAAAGACAAAGACGACACCAAAGAGTGGCTTCTTTAAGCAATTTCTTTTTCTGTTTTTGCCCACTAACATAAATACAATCAAAGAAACATTAGAGTAATGAATCAGCTGCTGTGAAATAAAAGACTACAATCGTAAACATTCAAAATGAGCACTTTCTTACTTCCAATTTAATCACCGCAAAAGATTTCAAGAGAGATAAATTATTATGTGTTCATGCTAAGAAAACAATCTGCACAATAGAGATTTATTTTTTCCCGAATGTTATAATTAGGGGTGTGTGTGTGTGTGTGTGTGTGTGTGTGTGTGTGTGTGTGTGTGAGTGAGTGAGAGAGAGATGTCTGACCTTTGTAGTCATCTCCAATGATGGACTGGAAGGCCATGAGCTCCACATCTACATCAGCAGAGCGATTAGCATTCTCGTAATCAGAGTCTGTGATGAACAGACAAAACGATGGATTCAGCACTGATGCTGCTCTTTTTAAAATCTCAACTGTAAAACTTTAATGAATCTTGTGCAGTGGTTAAATAGGACCTTCCTTACTCTGGACTCTATTATGAAGGTTTCGTTCCCTCTTGACAGGCTCCTTAGACATGATTTCAAACAGGTTGTTGGGATGGGAAATGATCTGGAGAGAAGAACTAGACATCAGGCTCATCTTCTGTAAATTTCTCTGTATAGTGAATGGTGTGTAAGGGTTGTGCCAGAGGTTTAAACTTTCTGCTATAGGTTAGAGGAGGTTAGGGCTGACTATGGGAGGTTCATGTCTAATCAGCAGCACTATTATGATAGCTAGAGACGATTTATACACCATGTTCCAGGTGAACTCCACCAGGGGGCGTGCCAGTAGGAAAGCATCGTTAATCTTCTTCCCATCCAGATCAGGAAAGACAGTGGCCAAACCAGAGCCAACATTGTGCACCACCATGTCCTATTGATGACAATAAACATCGTTATGTAAAGAGAAGAGAAGAGAAGAGAAGAGAAGAGAAGAGAAGAGAAGAGAAAGTAATAAGAAAAAATAAAGGGAAGATATGGGAAGACAAATTGAGAAGAGATGAGAAGAAAAGACAAAAGTAAAGTAGAGAAAAGAGAAGGAACTATAAGAGAGAAGAGAAGACAATGAGTAAAAGAGAAGAGAAGAGAAAAAAGATACAATAAGAAGAAAAGATAAAGAGAAGTGACAGGAAAACAACATGAGAAGAGTTGAGAAGAAAAGAAAAACTAGAGACAAAGAGAAGGGACAAGAAGAGAAAAGACAATGAGTAGAAATGAGGAGAAGAGAAGAGAGTAAATGAAGAGATTTAGAAGAGAAATAGAAGGGAAGAGAGGAGAGGAGTAGAAATGAAGAGACATAGAAGAGAACAGAAGAGAAAAGAGAAGAGGAGAGAAGAGGTGGGAAAAGGAGAGGAGAGGAGAGGTGGGAAAAGGAGAGGAGAGGTGGGAAAAGGAGAGGAAAGGAGAGGAGAGGAGGGGAGAAGAGAGGAGGGGAGAGGAGAGGAGAGGAGGGGAGAGGAGAGGAGGGGAGAGGTGGGAAGAGGAGAGGAGAGGAGAGAAGGGGAGGGGAGAAGAGAGGAGAGGAGGGGAGAGGAAAGGAGGGGAGGTGAGGGGAGAGGAGAGGAGAGGAGGGAAAAGGAGAGGAAAGAAGAGGAGAGGAGAGGAGAGGAGGAGAGGAGGGGAGGGGAGGGGAGAGGAGAGGAGAGAAGTCCTACCTGTCTGAACACAATGTTGAAGGGAAACACCTCAAAGAAAAAGTCACTCGTGATCGGCAGAATCTCCTGCTCCTCTTCATCCTCTTTCTGAATGTAGCGATACGCAGAGTTATCAAAGTTCAATCTGAAAACAAATGTAAAGAAAAGGTCAAGAGGAGTGCAGGAGCTCCAGCATGCTGCTGGATGATGTAGTGAATGTGGATGAGCTCCTACCTCATAGTGACATGAGAATAATCTCCCACCAGCTGCTCAGAAAGAACCTCCACGTGGATGTCTGTGTCGTAGAACTGTTTCCCCATCTGCCTCAGCTGACCCATAGCATAGTGCAGGTACCCTTTACGCTTGCTCCTGCAGCCCGTCAAGCAAAACACACACACACACACACACACACACACACACACACACACACACACACACACACTTAACATTCACTACAGCACTAACATTATCAATGCTTTTAGTTTTTTTTTCTTATTTGGTCAATTTTCTGTCAAATAAGCTTGTACAGTACATGAATATACTGTATTATGAAACTGGAATTAATTTGCATCCCAAATTACTGTAATTAAATAGGTCTAGTATGATTGTTTTGTTTGTTTATTATTACAAAACAAATTTAAATAAAGAAAAATAGCTTTTTATTTTATTTTTGTTTTCCTTGGCAAAACTATTAGGAAATTATTATTTTCATGTAAAAAAAAAATTGACTTCGATTTGTTTCAGCACACGGAGCCTAGAACTCAAACATTCATGAATTAAAATACTGAGTGAAAAGAGCTGACCTGGAAGTACAAGTAGGCCATTCTACAGTTAATATTTCCTCTAGTTAATATACTGTATGTACTCTGGAACTTTATTGTGTTTTCATATAATTCTTTTTTTTTTTTTTAAGTCAAAAATCCAGCAGGTATTTTTTTTTTTTTTAAACCCTCATCCTCTTGCTATTTTGTAAAAACACATAGTAATTTGTGACTCATTAGCAGTACATCCAGCACTAAGAAGATTTTTTAATTCGACCCTCTTATAGTTGCTGGCTATCCTATAATTGCTGGTACACATCTGGATAATTCAAAATGGTTTATTAAGTTTAGACCCAAAATGCATCTTAAATGATGGAAAAACAACAAAAAAGAAACATGAGAGTTTTTTTTTTTTTTTAAATTTATACACTCCTGCCCAAAAAAAAAAATGGGCCAAGCACAAAATGGCAAAATATTAAGCTTCTAATTTTCTGAACAACAAATCATTGACCCGAAAATTATCATGAATTAAACTTGCTCAGCTTTTTACTTTATTTTATTAATTTATTTATGTTTTAATTTATGTTTATTTAATTTTTTTTTTTTTACACTCAGATATGTGTTGGTTAGAATTTTACATCAAACCTTTTAATTATTACCATGATTTCACCTTTGCATATAGGAAAACTTGACCAGTTATAAGTGAATTTCCCTGGTAGGTGAATTTCCCAAGCAGGTAAATAATGTAATATAAAAACTCAATAATAAATTCTATAGATCTGATAATTGTGTATTGTGATGTTTATCCCTGTATCAAAATAAAGAATCACAGACTAGGCTTTACAGACCCCACTTTGAGAACCACTGCAAAAAAGTACCAAGTTCCAAGATTATGTCTTCAGAATTATACAAATCTAAAAATCTGACTTGGTATTACAATGAATTTACCGTATTGCCCTCATTTACAGTAAGACACTGAAGCAAGCCTAGCTCTCATACCTCTTTCAGCAGTACAAGCTCAATTGTCTAAAAACAGCATAGATCTCACTGCTGAAACCTACACAGGATATAAATTAACCATACTCAGAGTTACTCCTGATTTTTGATTGCTGCTTTAACCCTTGACGAGTCCTCGCGAACGCTTCTCTCCCACCTGTAGTGCAGTGTGACGCCGGTAGCAGACTCCTCCTGGCAGAAGAAGGTGGGTGGCTGCACTTTAGGATAACTGAAGCGCAGATACTCATGCAGGTTATCCAGACCATTAACAAAGTCACGCACATGACGACCCAACACCTGGCACACACACACATTTGCATGAAGCACAATTAACATACAATTGCATTATAAATTACGTACACAAAGTGAAGCCAGAGGAATCGCTGCCAATAAATGACCAATACTTACCTTGAGAATACGGTCATAACCATACTTCCCAACAAAGCCCAGAAAGTAAACGCCCCAGGAGTTCATCAGCTCATTATAGGGAGTGCCCGTGACACCACTTGCTGCTTTGGCTATGCGTGGGATTACACTTTCGCTGTAGACCTACACACAGATGGTTTTAATGGTAACACTTTGCATGGGCTTCCATTAACTGGCATCATTTAACATATTAGTTAACATGAACAACATCAAGTAAGGAATAAAACACTTAGAGGTATGCTGTTACAGGGAAACAAATCAACAAAGGAGTGTTGTGTGTGAGATCCGACACGAAGCAGTTTCATTTTTACAAACAGTACGTCCTAAAGTGTTTCATTTCACACAATTACAATTTTTTTCATTTTATTAAAGAACAAAATGTCATACTTTTTATGTGTTTATATATACACAGTTGGTCCATCACCAGTCTCTCTCAAAGTTAATAAGACAAAAATTACATCTTGTATCTCATGATACAGAGAAACGACAAAGCCCTCCATTTTGTAGACTTTCATATGTCCGAAATCTTAAAGTTACAGCTTTACCTCTGACGGTTACAGAGCACTGTTTGTGTTAGTTTGGTTTTCGAAATATTAAAAGAATATAATTATGTGGAAGTGATGTGATAATAATTTTAAAAAAGTCTAAGAAAGAACAAACTATGTCTGTACTACACAAATAACTAAAAACAAATGATACAAAATGTGGCTAGATTTTTGGTTTGGTTTTTAAGCTGAGAAGAGTTTAATGCATGGACTGTGATGTCACTCTTTATCATGCATTTGCAATGAAATATAGCCATTATAATCTCTCAGAACACAAAAACAAATATAAATGATATAAGTTTAATTCCTATTCTTTTGTCACTGTGCTAGTTTTATTGAGGCCTATGGAAATTCATATATTTAAAAAGAAAAACAAAACAAAACAAAACAAAAAAAAAAACGCTGCACCACATGGGTTCTTGAGAGATGATTAGTTATCCATCACGGATTAGTCCTACCCACGTTTGTACAGGTGGTCATTAAATCCTAATTACACCTCTCAAGTAGTAAACAAAGACCTTGCTTTGGTAAAATGTCATTGTTGGTATTGATGTAATGGACTATGTTGTAATGTGGTGATATGTTTTTAACCATTTTAGCCATTCAGTCACCATTTCTGTAATATTATAGTGTATATGTAAAAGGATTTTAAAGATGCAATCTCTCACCTGATGTGTGACAAAGGAGTGGAGTCTGACGTCTGCCCTCTCCCTCACCAGCTTCCACACATCATCTCCATACGACTCTTTGATGAAGTCGTGCAGACTCTCACACAGCAGGCCGTACATGCTGACTGCATATGAAATACACATTATACAAATTCAGAACCTTGGGTCCTTGGTTAGATGATACAAATAATCATACCCATTTTTAGAGTGGAAAAATTACTCACACTCACAGCTGTAAAGCCTTGCTCACACTTTCTTCAGACACTCAGATGAAGAAAAGCTTGCCAAGAAATCTCAAGCACCTGTGGAGAAATGTTAGCGATGCTCAAAGGAGGTCCATCAGAAGAAACATAGTTTGTCCTGAGCAAGGAACCTTTCCTTGTCCTTCCAACTATATTAATTTAACACATAATGGACAAAACCTTAATATTAAATTAACAATCTTCTTGCGTACAGTATAAACTGGCCTGAATGCTTGTCTCAAGTTACCCAGACTCCTTCTAACACAACAGTGCTGTTGAGAATCTGTCAGGTGGGACAGGACTCATTTTTTTAAAGCTGGCCCACTTATGTGCACTCTTGAGTGGGAGAGCTTAGTCATTGTTCGGATGTCAACGGGTGCTGACATGACGGGATGTCTGCCAGGTGCAGCTTGGTGCAGGTCAGCTCTCAATCACACATGTTTTTCCGCTCAAGTGCTTGTTCACTGATGAGTCTGAGAGATATGGGTAGAGTTGGCTACTGAGAAACCACCGAGCAATATAGAGTTTTAGTTATAGACTCCAGTGCAAATGTGTGATGGTAATGTTGTAGCCTACATTCATTTCCTGTACATTTTTACACTTGATACAAAGCAACATGGTGTGAGGGAGTTTGCACTCCATGTCAATCAAATCTTTGCCAAGAAATAATAATAATAATAAAACTGAATAAAGTGCCATCTAATTTTCTAAAGGTATCATGATTTGTCCCTCTGAGGAAACCCTTGACAGTGTAGAACCCTACAACCTAGCCTTTTTATTTCAGAACAGTTCCCAAATAGAACCTATTTAGAGAGCTACAACCCTTAACCAGCCCAAAAAAAAAAACCTGTGAAAAACCCTTATGCCTAAGAGAGTAGAAGCCCATGGCTGGAGAAAATATCCCATCTAGCTCCCAAAGGGTTCTTTGGTTTGTTCCTCTGAGGAAACCCATTAAGGTACAATGTAGAATCCTATAACAGAGGGACCTTTAGAAAAGTTCCCAAATAACTCTGTAAAAGAAACATTAAAGCTTCTATGGCATACTCTATAACAGAAAGTTTCCCTTTTCAGAAAACCTTCAGAATAGAATCCCATTAGAGAGCTATAACCCTTAACCATTCAAAGAAACTATGAACAGCCCTTATTTGTAAAAACCCACAGCTAGAGAAAAAGGTTCCGTCTAGCTCCTTAAAGGGTTCTTGAGTTTGCCTCTGTGATCATTCAAGGTTCTATGTAGAACCTTAGAGCATAATGTTTCCTCTTTGAGAAAAGTTCCCAAATAGAACCCCTATAGACAGCCAGACGCCAATGACTCTTTAATGTTAGAATGCATTAACCAAAACACAGACACAAATGCATAAAGTAGGTCAAAATGGCCCATATTGGATTCAGTGGTTTTCTGCAACAAAACCAAAAAAAAAAAAAAAAAAAATAGGCGTCCTATTAATCACATTATTTTTTTTAAATGAATGATTTATCAAACATGTTTATTTGTTCACTTTTCCAGTACATATACAGTTAAAAAAAAAAAAAAAAAAAGATCAAATGTATTTGTATTCAAATGCATTTGAACTTTTTCTGAGCTAACTCTGACCTCTGAGCTGTAATGCTGCAGTACTACATACATACATACATACATACACCAGCCATAACATCAAAACCACTGAGAGGTGAAGTGAATAACTGATTATTTCGTTACAATAGCACCTGTCAAGTGGTGGGATACATTAGGCAGCAAGTGAAAAATTAGTTCTCGAAGTTGGTGTGTTGGAGGCAGGAAAAATGGACGAGGAAAAAAAAATGGGCAATGGGTACAGTTTAAAACGACTTTGACAAGGGCCAAACTGTTATGGCGAGATGACTGGGTCAGAGCATCTCCAAAATGGCAGGTCTTATTGGGTGTATCCAATGATTAGTGCCCATCAAAAGTGGTACAATGAAGGACAACCAGTGAACTAGCAACAGGGTATTGAGCACTCAAGGCTCATTCATGCATGAGGAGCGATGTAAAAGATGTTTTCTTGTACATCATATGGATGGCCGGGTGCGTGTGCGTTACTTACGGGACCTGGGGAAAAGATGGCACCAGGATGCACTACGGGAACAAGACAAGCCGGCTGAGGTAGTGGGATGCTCTGGGCAGTGTTCTGCTGGGAAACCTTAGCATTCACGTGTAGGTTACTTTTACACACACCACTTGCCAAACATTGTTTCAGACCAAGTACATCCCTTCATTGCGTCAGTATTCCTCTTTTATATACATATATAATTTCATAATATAATTTCATTGTTAAATACAGAATTTGTAGACAACATTTACCTGACAGGATCCCAGAGCGGTGTAAGTCTGTACTTGCTGTGATTTGTCACAACAGTTTGTTGAGCAATCCATAGAGTTTTAAGGGGATTTAACCAAACCAAATGGGGATTTGCTGCTCTTGCTGATTGCAGGGTATCCACAAGGCCCTTAATGCTCAGTTGTATAAATGTAAGTCACCCTGGATAAGGGTGTCTGCCAAAAGCAATAAATGTAATTTTTTGTCCTTCTGAATAAACCCTTAAATGTTCTATGTTAAACCAGATAAAAGAGGTTTTCCTTTTTATTAAAGGTCACAGAACCCACTTAGAGAGCTGGAACCCTAACCCACCCAAAGCACATTTGAACAACCCATATATTTAAGAGTGCAGAAGCCCACAACTGGAGGGAAAAAAAAAAAGTTTTCATCTAGTTTTCCAATGGGGTCTTACAAAAAAGGTAGAACGTCATTAGACAGCTATAACCATTGTATCTAAACATCAAAACAATCTTTGAGGAACCCACTGGGGAATCCTCTGGAGTTCCTAGGTATGTCCCTGCAAAGTGGTCATGGCCTTACATACTTTCTCTTGCACCCACAGTTAGATAGATAAATTCACACACACAAATGAGAACTTTTAACTGACACACAGGTACATCTAGATCAAATTCAGGTCAAGCTGTGACTGTGACTGGACAGACTCAAGAGTCCACACACACACACACACACAAATGCACACAGCTTTGGACAGCCTAATGGGTATGTACACACACACACACACACACACACACACGTAAAGCAGGGATCAGGTTTTTATTATGGTGGATACAAGGGTGGGTCAAGCTAAAAGTCCTCACCCCATATAGCCTCTCGCTGCCTTGGCTAAAATTACCATGGTGATGTAAGTGCAGAAGTTGGCCTGTCTGAGTCTATACAAGTCCTCTTGAGCACAAGATCCACACAGACCTCGAGCAACATCTCAGTGCCCAGCCTTCCCCTAAACCCTACACTCATACAAGGTAAGCTGAAGCTACAATCTCATATTGACGGTGTAAGACTGTGTGTATTGAGTGTGTGTGTGTGTGTGTGTGGGTGTGGAGGGTTCCTCATCTGCAGCCGTTTGAGAGGAGTATGGTGAGAAGCCACTGCAAGCATCTGCTCATCACTAATTTGAAAGTTCATACTGGAGACCAAAAGTAGTGACATGTTTAACCTGATGGAATGTGAATATTACAAATAATATAGAATGGAATCCAAGGTGTCCACCGCCTTGTGCCCCGGGTCCCCTGGGATAGGCTCCAGGCTCCCTGCAAACCCTGTGTAGGATAAGCAGTACAGAAAATGGATGTAAGGACAGAATGGAATAATGAGAGCATGGTCCACTGTTGTACTAGTATGACAGTCTTGGAAATCACAAGATATTTAGAGATCATTATAAACATTACAAATTGTGCAGACCATGAAAGAACTTTGAAACGGGTGCATGCATTAGAACCAATTACTCTATTCTGTATCTACTGGCATCAAAATGCAAAGAGGATTACAAGCTTTTCTGTGTGTTTGTACAGAGGGGAGAGGATGCAGACTGCAAACAATATGAGCAAACAGTGGGAACAACAGGCACGGGCACTGAGTAGAGAAGCTCGAGGAGGTGAGACACATACTGTAGACACATAGAAAACAAAGAGCCAGACAGAAATACAGTAAAGGATAGACATTTTCTTTTTTCCCCTTTGTGACAATGACTTCAGCTTTTGCACTACTCGTAGTATTCTCTTTGATTGACAGTGGCAGGCAAGATCAAACTCATACTTTAAGATCACGTGAGCAGACAACTTCCAGTGCCATGACACCCGGTAAACGGAGACGGATCTGCCGTACAACCAGCGCTGCCAAGGAAACACTCCACACATTTGTCTGTTTGTTTTGCGCTATTTTCCAGTGACCTCAGCTTTGTGCCATTTTTGGCACTGCACAGCCCTTCGAGCTCAGCTAAACCTGACTCCAAAGTGGGAAATATATCCACGCTCCCCTTGACGCAAGTTCTTAAGAAGCTGCAAAAAATTAAAACGTCACTGTGAAGTAATTTTCCCCCCTGGCAGTTTCTTCATCCATCAGTCTATTTTTATTACAGTGTCTGTGCAACAGACGAGTGATAATAAATAGTTTTGCGCCACACAAATAGGGCAATTTAAATGGTTTTACATTTACATTTATTCATTTAGCAGAAGCTTTTATCCAAAGAGACTTACAAATGAGGAAATACAAGCAACGCGATATATCAAGCGGAGAACAATACAAGTAGTGCTACTATACAAGAACTTTAATTGAGTTTTAGAAAAGCAAAGTGTGCAGAGTAGAGGTGTAAGAGCCAGAGTATTTTTTTATTTTTTTTATTTTATTTTTTTTTTAAATAATGTGGGGTTGGCATTTTATGGGTTAGTTAGGTGTTCATGGAAGAGGTGGGTCTTTAGCTGTTTTTTGAAGATGGTGAGAGATTCTGCGGTCAGGACTGAGGTTGAAAGTTCATTCCACCACTGAGGGACACTTAGTGTGAAGGTTCTGGAAAGGGACCTTGAGCCACGCTGAGTAGGTACTACTAAGCGTCAGTCGTTGATTGATCGCAGATTGCGTGAGGGAACGTAAGCCTTCAGGAGAGAGTTGAGGTAGGAGGGTGCTGTTCCAGACAAGATCTTGTACGTGAGCATCAAGGCCTTGAATTTGATGTGGGCAACTACAGGAAGCCAGTGGAGGGAGATGAAGAGGGGTGTGACAATGGTTCTTTTGGGCTGGTTGAACACGAGGCGTTCTGCTGCATTCTGAATCATCTGAAGGGGTTTGATGGAGCTGGCTGGGAGGCCCAAGAGTAGTGTGTTGCAGTAATCCAGTTTTGAGATGACAAGAGCCTGGACTAGTATCTGTGTAGGCTGTTCGGTGAGGTAGGGTCTGATTTTCTTGATGTTGTACAGAATGAACCTACAGGATCGTGCAGTTGTTGAGATGTGGTCTGTAAAGGTCAAGCTGTCATCAAAAGTCAACCTAAGGTTCCTGGCCATCCTGGATGGCTTGAGTGTGGTTGAGCTGAGCTGTACAGTGAGGTTGTGGTTGATTGAGGGGCAGGCTGGGATGACAAGAAGCTCAGATTTTGCCAAGTTGAACTTAAGGTGGTGTTCCCTCATCCAGTTTGAGATGTCCGACGGGCAAGCAGAGATTTCTGCAGAGACAAATGGATCATCAGGCTGGAAGGACAAATAGATCTGGGTGTCATCAGCATAGCAATGATATGGTTTTAGTGTTATTCAGGATCAGGGTAAACTGCTGTTTTGACCCACAGGTCTTCAAAACTGTCTTCAAAATAGCTGGGAGGAGCAAAGAATTTGCACTATAGACAAGAAAAAATGAACATACAAAAAATGTCCAACCATCATAGAGAGAATATTTGTCAGTGTGTGCATTGTGTGCATTTCAGAGGGCCTGAATCTAGGGAAGAAGATCAGCACACCAAAGGATGTAATGATCGATGAGCTGAACCTGACATCCAACAGAGGTTCCAGGATGTTCCAAGAGAGGCAGAAAAGAGCGGACAGATTCACAGTAGAGAACACACCAGATGCGCATGCCATAATATATGTAAGAAATAAACTTGACTACACTGACTTCATGGTTAAAGGCTTTGGAATCAAACACTTTGCAGCTAAACTGTATTAGCACACTGAAATGGTTCTTATCCATTGGGATTAGCATTTGTGTGAGATTTAGTGGTAGTTCATTCCAGTATCGCCTAAATAGTTAAATAAAAGAATGGTTTAGCTTTATACATTGTACCACACAGAGGTGGAATCATCATGCATCACTCACTCACAGTTCCAAGGTGGAATATAAGCCCTGATGAATGACACAATTAAGTAGGGCTTTTCCACTGAACAGTGCAGCTTACCACAGCTCAGCAACAAGCCTGAACCCTGTGAAACTGTGTGTGCCACTTTCCCATCACACAACGCTGTGAAAGTAGAAATACTCTGGAGATTACTTCGGGTTGAAATGAAACCAGGCGTACTGTATTTAATGCTAACATGCTGGATTTCTCTTATATGAACTATAAGCACAAGACTCAGTCCAATTTTTTTTTAAATGGAAGATGTGTGATAATACTTTAGTGAATATACAAATGAGCATATTCTTTTACTTAATGTCTGCCCACACACTTAAACACAGCCACATCTACTCTAAACCTTAATGAAAATACAGAGAGGTTTAAGTGCAATGCTTTCCAATATGCTTAAACACAAAAGCAAACAACCACCAGGAGCTGTGCATCCATGACTGAATCTCAAATGTCAAGTTATGCATGTAGGGTGCACACAAAGTGAATAGGAAGCAATTTGGGATTTGCTCTAGAAGATAGTGGATTTTACTTTATCAATTAATCAGGAAAGCAGTTCAACTACATTTAACCATCATTTGCAGATGCATATTCCTGACCTCCCTGATAACATACAGAGTAAACCTGGATGATCAGAAAATCAAATGTACTCTAAAAGGGCAAGTTAGTCATTAATAGTTACCCCAAGACTCCTGGTGGACCTTTATGGTAGTAGGTGTGACAGAAATGTGTTGGATTAGAGGGTTTTCCAGAGTGACAATAAGATCAGTCTTCAAAAGCTTAAATTGTAGCTAGCTGCTTTATGAAGGCTTATATACTCATAAAATATGCAACTGAAATGCAAGCTGTGACTGGCGTGACCTCTAGGGGGATGAGCACGTAGTGCTGAGTATCATCAGATGACTTCTCCCAACAAAGTGGTGTAATGGTGAGAAGATGAAAGGGCTAAGAACAGATTATTGGGGTGCACATTTTACTGCCTCATATGACTTGGGAGTCCTCTGAAGGATCTTCAGAAGAAGTATAAGAATTGGGGATTTGCTGCTCTTGCTGATTGCAGGGTCAACAAGTCAGTCTCAGTAGAGTGTTTCATTTTGAAGGTGGTCCTGCTGGTCTGTGGAAGACAAAGGGGACAACGGTTGGCAGTTCCTGTGATAACAAGGTTGAAGAGGTTTGCTGGAGAATCTGATGGTTCACCATATCAAAGACTGCAGACAGATCTACAGTAGCAGTTTAAGAACTTGATGGCTTTCTGGCAGCTTTTGCATATCTCGTTTTCAACAGGTTTCAACAAGGCATTCTGGGTTAAGTGACTGGTCTCAAGGGGATCTTGCAATCCAGCAGGTGATGTTATATGTAAGATAAAAGTTTGGTTAAAGATATTGAAGTGTTTTTGAATGTCTGGAATGAGGAGGATGTCTGGAGTGACTTCCTTACTTTTGACAGGATGACTGTTGTTTTCTTGCATGTTAGCCAAGCCTGTTTGAATAATGTTAGGGAATCTGAGATGAATGATGTACTGATGATGATGTAGGTGAGTGCACTGATGAGTTTCAGTGGGATGATCAGCAGAGAGTTGAAGTATTAAGGCTATGTAGATGTGGAAATGCAGGAGATGTGATGGGAAGGGTCCAGGCCACAGGTGATGGCTTGGCGGGTGAAGAGGAGCTTAAAGATATCAGTGTCAGTGATGGACTAGAATTAAAATAGTGATGTGCTGTCCGTGGGAGGAGGAAAGCTTGGTATATATGGCAAAGAGAACTGTCTAACTGGCAGTTCTCATAGCAAAATCTACATCCTCATCTGAATCAGAAAAAGAATATTCACACTTCAATTTGACAAGAATTAAGCAAATCTTGGCTTAATTTGGAATGCCATTTGGTTTAGCTATAAAAAAAAAAAAAAATGGTGTTTGAAAACCCAAAGTTATGCAGATCGTGTTTCATTGTAGTAGTTCTCCTTGTGAATAGTTTTGACCTAATGAAGAGGTAAATAAAGTTTTAATCTTATAAAACACTTTTTTGGAAAAAAAAATTAACTCAAAATGTGGAATTTATCAAAACAAATATTTGTTTAGAATTTTGTGTATATTTACACATACATTTACACACATTATACCTCTGACCATGCAGGTTCAATGCAGCTAGCTATGGAAAATAAAACCGCAAATGTCTTGGCTCAGGAGAGCTTCATGTAGGGGTTTGTTAAATTAGGGGTCTGGATAGTCAATTATTAAAATTAAATACAAAATCTGTTACGGCTTTTTAATGTGTAAAGAATTTGACATTTGAAAACCCAACAAAGATAAAGGAGAGCCCAAGTAAAGACTATTTTAAGTGCTATAAGTCTGTGAAATACTAGCTGCATCCAATTCACATTTTACAATGTAGTTCCCCCAGGCAGAGTTACAGTGGAACATGAATGGTATTAAGTGGTATCGAGGCTTAAATACATAAATATAACCAAGAGCCAACCTCTGCACGCTGATTAGAGGTCATGAAACGATGATAATTCAACAAAAAGCTCAAATAGGCACCTTGCAAATTAAACTCATTTGCAGGATTCTGCTGAATGTTAGATCTCACACAACATGTTAATGAAACAATCCATCCATTCTTATTGTATGTATTTTTAAAACTTGCATTAATCACTTGCCATATGACTTGCATTAAAAATAGATCTATTCATAACTTTTTGAGAAAATAATCTAAATGATGGCTGTTTTTTCCTTAGGATGGTCTGGATCAGAAGCACGTCCAGCACCAGGTCCAGGCAGCATCACAGGCCCAAGGAGGGAAGGAGAACATGGCATACCCCATAGCTGGTAAACATAGTCTGGTTACCACTCTGATGGAAACTGTCTCCAAGAAAGGCAGTCCCAGCGTCTTTGCCCCAGGTAGAGCAGTGGATCAGTATTAAAGAAATACTTCGCCCCCAAAGGATAACGGCAAATAACGGCAAATATAGGGGGCCGGAGAGCATATTTTTACATGATGCTAACTGCTCCCTGTTGGCCTTCTCTCATTAGGGGCCATATTAGCAGTTTTGGGTGAAGCACTGCTTTTATGCCTCTGAGGATTCTTAAATAGATTTTAAGTACAGCAGCTTAGGCAGCTTTCTTCAGTTCTGCTGCTACAATAACAGTGACTTTTTGTATAGTACTGTTGATTAAAAAAAATTACTAATTAATTAATAGATTTGTAAAACTCCATGAAAATAAGAAAGGTTCAAGGAAACATTTGTAATATAGCTACTGCAAATCCTGTGCACTAGCTAGCTTAACTATACCATATTGTATCGACACATCAGTTAGGTTACAATATTACTTTATAGTCAAATGACTTTCACTTAACACATACAGTATTTCACAAAAGTGAGTACACCCCTCACATTTTTGTAAATATTTGATTATATCTTTTAATGTGACAACACTGAAGAAATGACACTTTGCTACAATGTAAAGTAGTGAGTGTACAGCTTGTGTAACAGTGTAAATTTGCTGTCTCCTCAAAATAACTCAACACACAGCCATTAATGTCTAAACCGCTGGCAACAAAAGTGAGTACACCCCTAAGTGAAAATGTCCATATTGGGCCCAAAGTGTCAATATTTTGTGTGGCCACCATTATTTTCCAGCACTGCCTTAACCCTCTTGGGCATGGAGTTCACCAGAGCTTCACAGGTTGCCACTGGAGTCCTCTTCCACTCCTCCATGACAACATCACGGAGCTGGTGGATGTTAGAGACCTTGTGCTCTTCCACCTTTCGTTTGAGGATGCCCCACAGATGGTCAATAGGGTTTAGGTCTGGAGACATGCTTGGCCAGTCCATCACCTTCACCCTCAGCTTCTTTAGCAAGGCAGTGGTCATCTGGGAGGTGCGTTTGGGGTCGTTATCATGCTGGAATATTGCCCTGCGGCCCAGTCTCCGAAGGGAGGGGATCATGCTCTGCTTCAGTATGTCACAGTACATGTTGGCATTCATGGTTCCCTCAATGAACTGTAGCTCCCCAGTGCCAGCAGCACTCATTCAGCCCCAGACCATGACACTCCCACCACCATGCTTGACTGTAGGCAAGACACACTTGTCTTTGTACTCCTCACCTGGTTGCCGCCACACACACCTGACACCATCTGAACCAAATAAGTTTATCTTGTTCTCATCAGACCACAGGACATGGTTCTAGTAATCCGTGTCCTTAGTCTGCTTGTCTTCAGCAAACTGTTTGCAGGCTTTCTTGTGCATCATCTTTAGAAGAGGCTTCCTTCCGGGACGACAGCCATGCAGACCAATTTGATGCAGTGTGTGGCATATGGTCTGAGCCCTGACAAGCTGACCCCCCACCCCTTCAACCTCTGCAGCAATGCTGGCAGCACTCATACGGTTATTTCCCAAAGACAACCTCTGGATATGACGCTGAGCACGTGCATGCACTCAACTTCTTTGGTCGACCATGGAGAGGTCTGTTCTGAGTGGAACCTGTCCTGTTAAATCACTGTACGGTCTTGGCCACCGTGCTGCAGCTCAGTGTCAGGGTCTTGGAAATCTTCTTATAGCCTAGGCCATCTTTGTGTAGAGCAACAATTCTTTTTTTCAGATCCTCAGAGTTTTTTTTGCCATGAGGTGCCATGTTGAACTTCCAGTGACCAGTATGAGGGAGTGTGAGAGCGATGACACCAAATTTAACACACCTGCTCCCCATTCACCCCTGAGACTTTGTAATACTAACAAGTCACATGACACCGGGGAGGGAAAATGGCTAACTGGGCCCAATTTGGACATTTTCACTTAGGGGTGTACTCACTTTTGTTGCCAGCGGTTTAGACATTAATGGCTGTGTGTTGAGTTATTTTGAGGGGACAGAAAATTTATACTGTTACACAAGCTGTACACTCACTACTTTACATTGTAGCAAAGTGTCATTTCTTCAGTGTCGTCACATTAAAAGATATAATCAAATATTTACAAAAATGTGAGGGGTGTACTCACTTTTGTGAGATACTGTATGCTTGTGTTCCTTCTATATGAGCTCACAGACTCAAATTGTAAGATAAATATAAGCAAATAAACTAATTAGTGTTCCCTCTATGATCCTGAAAAAAGTCACCGTCTCTTCTTTCTGAGTGGTGAACCATATGAGGTCCCAGGGGTCCAAATGACTCACACTGAATGTTTGAGCTAAGCAAGTACAGCATGCATGAAAGGCTCATCAAAACTTTTAATGGATCAGTTAAATGTTCGTAAGCGGTTGCTAGGGGAAAACTTTTTACAAGGGACAGATTGGGATCCTTAGGTTGCTACTTGGTTGCTACCTGTTGCTTATCCGTTACCACAGCCTAGCTCCAGTCGGCACAGCATTAGTCTTGGTACTGCAAACTTGCATTCTTTTAAACAATAGTGTTGCAAGATCATATGCACTGAATTGTCAGAGATATTTTCTATGATCTGTGGTAAAAGTCCTGAACATTTTCTTGGGTTATTTTTGGTCAAACCCATATAGCTACAACTCTGGACAATTTATTGTCTATGACGTTTTCTGGATTCAAGATGATCTGTGATGAACTGATTTCAGGATGCAACATTACATGGAAGGTTTAGAGTTTCCCTGAAAGCACTGAATGTTACTGCTGTGCCTATCCACAACTGGAATGGATCACACTATGGTTATACACTGCAGTACCACTGAATGTAGCGTTCACTAAAACAGTTTGGCAAATGGAATCTTTTTAAATGATGACTTTAGTCTGTGCTTCTCTGGTACCACCACTTACAGGCTACTCTGGCCCTTTGAAAGAAATTCCGCGTGAAAAGTTCAACATTACCATAATCCCCAAATCCTACTGTTCACCATGGAGAGAGGCACTGAGGGGCAATGAAGATCTACTGTCCTCCCTAGACCCACAGCTGCCTCAACCAGAGAAACTTCAACCTGCAAACTACAGATGCTTCAACAGGTATGTGACCAAACTCCCAGATCCCCATACATCTGTGGCCTGCATATGTCCATTAGAAGGGAAACCCAACAGACAGTCAATTAGTTTATATTTATACTAGTACATTTGATATGCTTCAACAAGAACAGGTGGATTCCCTTAAGGATTGTCTTCCGGAAACCATCAAAAAGCCGAAATTAGGATTAACTGACCACTGCAAACTGAAGGACAAAGCTTCTGAGAAATACAAGCCACACTGGCATCAGACTCATAGGCAAGGCAAATTTTGCTACCTTCCTTGTAGGGCTAAAGAATCATTCAGAAGAAGGTCTTAAAATAACCACTTCATCAGATGAGGCCGACAGTAAGTGCCCAAGGTTTATTCTCCACAAAAGCCAAATGCAGATAGTGTGAAAAGAAGTGGTGACAGGGGTCAGTTAGGGGTTTCGGCTCAGTGATACCTCGTCCATGGTGATTATCTGCCCTAAATAGACCCACCAGATACCAATGCTATCAGATTGTGATCTCCAGATATCTGTGGCGTTAAAGCTGGCCCCTCTGTCATTGGCTTTTCCGTGATGTCTTTTTGGAATCAATGTCTCACAGTGTGGAAATAGGACACCAAGGACATGTTAAAAACAGAAGAGTCAAGAGTAGGTCTCCCTCTCAAGCTTTTCAGAGCCTCCACATTAGCACACCAGGTGTCTCTGTTCCAGGTGCTTGTGTGGTAGGTGGTGAAAGTAGTAATTCCAGGAGGGATCACTGCTGTATTCCCTGTAGCACAGGTTCCCAACCCTGGTAACCCTGGTTATAGATAATTGTCCTGCACATTTTAGCATGTTCTCTGCTCCCAACATAAATAACCAGCTTTTAGCAGTTAAAGTGGGTGTGTTAGAGCAGGGAAAACACTAAAATGTGCAGAAACCGGTGCTCTTTGGATCGGTACTACCAGGGTCCAAGAAAATTCTGGCACTGTATGTATGCTGAACAGAAAGTTATGGTAAAACACATAAAACAGAAAATTAATCACAAAAAAAAACATCTTATATCTATCCCTGTTGTTTCCCTTCTCAGAGTTGCGATGCCATTTGGGGGTCCCATGCTCAGTAAGAGAGTTATTCCCACCATCAACTTTGAGGTAGTGGAGTCCCAGGATTTGCCAGGCTCCACAGTGGACAGGCTGGTCAAACGGCCCAACTTCAACAGAGCACCTCGGGGCTGGGCCACTGGTTACTTACCCGAGTCTAATGAACTCTGAGTCCATCAGGGTCAAAGCCCCATCTGCCTAAATTTACTTACGACTGAGAGCCTGTGGCACTCACTGTTCTGGTGCCTCTTGATCATAGACAATAACTTTGGGGTTGCTGCAGAAGAATATCAGATTTTAACCATAGCTAACCAGTCATAAAGCTACAACTGGTATGCTAACTGGGATAATGTAGGTCTTTGAGAGAAAGGTTAAATCATTGTAGTAGGCAGTAACTGTAGTCTAAAAGCTTAAGACAAATGCACTGTTATATAACAGTTATATAACTAAATTAATTTATTTAAATGGTGTTAATGCAAAAGCTTGCCAGAATATGATTCTCAGTAAAATGTTGTTATTTTGCCCTTAAAAGAACAATACACCTGAATGACTGGAATATAAAATTTTTTTTTATCATTAATTAACATGTGATTTTCAACAGTGTCCAAGATTTATTTTTAATTACATTGAGGTTTTTTTTTTTTTTGTTTAAACTTTTTTCATCTACATGTGGATCTATTTTTACTTCATTTAATGGTTTCCTACATTACCCACAATGCCTTCGACCGCCAGCTAATAGTGACTCCAGTGGGATTTAGCTTTCATTTTGTTTAATCTCTACCCAAAGAGAGCGATGCAGCAGCACTTTAATCCTTTAGTCACTCTGCTCAAACAAATTAGGTTCGAAAGCTTCAACTTTTTATGCTAATATTACCATCAACACCAGCATGTTTGCCATCTCGCAGATCACGTAATAGCTGAGTAGAGTCTCTACCATAACTTAGCACAACTGTGTCGTATAACTGCATTGCATTCTTGAACTTTGTCTGCTGTCTCCATTACTTCTACACTGGATTTCTCATTAATGTCTTTAACACCGCTGTAATATGGTGAGTGAGAAACGAACCTCTTGATCTTTTGTTTTTAGGATCCAAACCTGACTGTTATGTCTCAGGTCTGAGATTATTGAAAAATGTTCTCCTATTAAACACCATTGTAACTGTGCTAGCCATGTCTCCCTGTCTGTTTTTCTTTACCATTCCCACAGTTTATTGGAAGTAAATGGTAGAAAGGGTGGGTGGGGAAAGCACTGGTATTGTCAAAACCTGTCAAGGAACCTGTACAAGGAAATCAGGAGTGTCATGTTAACTTGTGACACCTTGACGGGAGTGCAAGGTGCGTCTCTGTATTATAATTTTACATTAAAGATCTGAATGAAAATGCGTAATTTAACAGCACTGGTACAGAGTGCAATAATGATCAGTCCAGCAATGTTCAGTCTAGCAGGAGTGTGGTATTTAGGCCCAACTCCCCTCCAACAGTGTACTGTTTTCTCGGTAGGTAATAATCAAGCGCTTTGTGGGTGCGATCTAGGATGTGTCCCGTTCCAAAAGGAATCTCCACATCCTCAATCTCAGACATTAACACTAGGCAGAGGTGGTCAGGACTGTTTAACTAAACTGATAATGTCTAAATGTTTCAAAAAGGGTAAGAACTATGCATGTAGTTCAGTCGCAATACTAATGGAATAAATTTCACAGCACTTTCCCTGATATCATGGGCGAGTATGAAGAGTCAGGCATAAATATAAAACAGCAATATGAAGCCACCATATCAACAAGGTTTGTAAACACTGAGGCATCATTTTCCCATAAGACGCCATACCACCATTTCCACCCTCAACCAAATTACCCAGGGAGGTGGAGCTTCTAGTCTCTTTAGCACGTAGCAGCATATAAATGAAGTGTAGCAGTGTATAAAAGTGTAGTTTTATGAAAAATTTGTGTTTCTGTTACAGTGAGGGACTTTTCTGAACTGCCTTTTATTTTCCTCTCTAAAATGCTTTTGGTCTTCATATTTTCATGACTTCCTTGACTTATCCATACCATGGGACTCGACTTGGAGTTAATTTCATAAACATTGGTGGATTAAGATAGAATAAAATGTACTTCATTTTTTAAAAACAAAAAAATGAGTGCCTAAATAATTCTTAACATTAAATTACATTACTTAATTTATGTACACATACTACATCCTACAGCTTAAAGCACAGAACTCTGCAGTAGGAACATCATAGACATCAGTATCTGATTACAAAATGAAATGAATGGCGCTATATCCGTTTCACTATGGCACGTATTTAGCCAACAACCTAATCAAGGCCTGACATTTACTGTGGGAGGAAATAACACATAGGTAGCAAGGTTCTAGACATCTTTAGGAAGTCTGTTTTTTTTGTTTTATTTTTTTTTTACCTCTAATTCTATTAAATTGACTCCTTATTCAATATGATCTTTACAGAAAGATAGCGCAGGCAAGATTAAAACATTTCCAGATCCTTTTGGTGAAATATATTTGTAGGTTCAAGTTAAAGTTGAATTATGTTATAATTAGGAAACCCCAGTTTGAGCCAAAATAAGATTTTTCTTCTTTTTTTTTTTTGGCGATTTGTCAGAATTTACCCACTACATCATTTAATGGGTTTTTCTCAGACCACCACACAACTGCAGCCATTTTAGTCACTAAAGGACTTGTTACGCAACGAGTCAAGCAGTTTTTGAATATCAGACATTAACCAGACTTCTTTAAAATTCATAAAGCCTCTGAAGACCACCAAACAATGTTATGGTAATTGAGAATTTATGATTGTGTGTATATGTGTGTGTGTGTGTGTGTGTGTGTGTGTGTGTGTGTGTGTGTGTGTGTGTGTGTGTGTGTGTGTGTGTGTGTGTGTGCATGCGTATGCTTTAAAAGTGGTGGTGGGCGGTTAGGAGGAGAGCGTAGACATAGGTTCAGCATAGGAAGAGAGCTGCTTGGGTCCAAGTTAAAGCGTACAGCTAAATAATGCTATGCCTACACTTAACCATAACCCTAACCTCTGTAATCAAAAGGAAAGATTTTTCCTCTCATAGTTTTATATATATATATATATATATATATATATATATATATATATATATATATATATATATATATATATAAGCTCCTGGTTTTGTATGACAAAAGGCTTTATTCATGAACACCAGACAAGAGTCCAAAAGTCATACGTTCAGATTTTTTTATTTCCTTTCAGTCCACACCATGTTATAAAAATTTACACCAAGATAAAAAAAAAAAAAACATGCCCTCAACACACAAAATATTACAACTGCATGAAGGTAAAAATGCAGTCTTGTCAGTGTATTGGCTTTACATGGCTTTGAGAGCATCCATACAATTTAATGTCTCTCAACTATAATGCACTGATGAACACACACACACACCGCACACAGTCATACCTGCAGGCAGTTCAGACACGTGCTCCAGCCTGGACCCCATCTCACTGTAGTCCTCTTTAACACCTGTACAACTAGCTTCCTGATAGTAGGCCCATATGACAGTGAGCCTACAGCCATTAATGATGAGCTTGTAATAATGAGGATTTCCCAGGAGTGTGCTCAGTTGCATGTTGGGTAGTGAACTGAATGAATGCACACAGCTGCCTCTGCACCAGCATGAATCTCTCCAAACTGGTAGAAATGGTTCCTGCAAGGATAAAAACATACACTATTTTTATCAACACTGTCAAAAAAAATTTTTTATGCTAACATCATAGGATGTATATCTTACATTCATTATTGTCATGGATGTTTTACAGTTTTTTAAAAAATATAGGTTTATGTGTTAAACCAAAACAATCAGCACTAATATAAACCATTGGCTAATAAGATTTCTTCCTTTATAAAAAAAAAAAAAAAAAAAAAAAAAAACAGTTCTTCTACATTCCTCTATATCGGTTCTCTTTTTCAGGCCAAATTTACCTTTTACATGCAAAATTATTTGCCAGAAGGCAGCTCATTGAGAAAGGAGTTTACACAATTTTTTATTTTATTTTTATTTTTTTAAAGTATGCATTTATTTTCTGCTTCAAGTTCAAAACAGATGTTCTGAATCTGTGGCACTAGTCAAAAGTAGTACTGTGCAGGTAACTGGAAAAAAAAAGTGGATAACTAGTATTCATTATTTCGTATCCTTATAATACACAATCAATAGGCAATGCGTTACGTGACAGGGCTTTTAATATTTAATGTACCCAGAGTATTTAAGAGACTTTGCAATATTCATTTCATTTCATTTCAACACCAGTGATCATTAAAAGGTGAGTTTAACCATCCATTATGAAATACCTGCATGTAATAATGGACTGTTTTCACTGTATTTGCCTTTATGGTGGCCTGTTGGGCTTTTAATATCCAACTGATCATCGCCACCTTGTGTACAGCTGCATGCATTACAGAGTTACTGAAGACAGGCTCTATTATACACACAGATATTAAAACCTTACTTTTCACGTTGCAAAAAAGATACTACTATCTTTAGATAATAGATAACAAAGAGCTGCTTAAGAGGACAAGTGCCCTTGAAGGACAGAAAGAGAAATTGTGTAAATTACTGTTTTGGGACACAGTGCTAACGCAGGATAGTTAGAATCTATTACTAATACTAATTAGATCAAATTTCTGATTCTTTCAGCTTTATGTACGGATATTACACCAGTAATACTCCCTTGACGCAGCTGTTATGCAGACCTCATGCCATTTGAGTTCTGGATCTGAGATAGACAAACTCAGCAATTAGTATTCAATCTTTCAGACATATTAGTATAATGCAATGTATTGTTCATAATGTGGTGATGTTTATACTGTACTGTATATTATGCAGTACAGTGTATACATTTTAGCTACTGCCATTACTTAACAAAACTTAAAAAGAGGTGGACAGGCCACACCTACCTACCTAATCACTTGCTAGTGTAAATGCAGGGTAACAAGAAGACCAGCAATTCAACGTACAATATAAATTATTATGACAATTTGAAATAGATTATTTAAGTCATCAAACTGTAGAGAAACCATTTAGAAGGGAGGCTGAAGCCTATCCCAGGGCAAAAGGTGGGGGACAGCCTGAACAGGGTGCCAACCCATTGAGGGCACAATCGGACACACATTCACATACCATGGACAATTTTGGAAATTCCAATCAACCTACACATCATGTCTTTGGACTGGAGGAGGAAACCAGAGTACCCAGAGAAAGTCCCTGAAGCATGCGGAGAACATGTAAACTTCGCACACACAGGGCGGAGGCAGGTTTTAAACCCTCAGCCCCAGAGGTGTGAAGCAAACGTGCTAATGTGCATGCACTCTACTCTGCCTTATGCACCCTATGTAGTGCACTACATGTAGTGTACACTATTTGGTATTCAGCCACAGACATAACAGAGCTGAATTTAATGCAATAAAAGTACATCTCTTTCATTACATACAGTATGTACACAATTAAGAAGTCATTTTAATCTACTCTTACAAGTATAAAATTTACTCTTATAAACAGAAACTTGACAAACTGAGATGGTCTTGTTTATAAACTGAAGTTCTGATAGAGACATTCCTCCACTTGTCACATCTACTTCCTCCTCACTTACGTTTTCACTGCGTGCGGTTTTTCACTAAAACTTGCCTAGCAGCACTCAGATAATGTTTTTTTGGGTTTTTTTTTTTTTTTTTTTTTTTTTTTTTTTTAAGTTTTCCAACACAGAGTCTTCAGGATGGATGATGTTATATTTTCTGATTTCTAACACAAAAAGCTGAACTTTTTATTTGTCTAGTGACTTCAAGAGAGTGAAAAAGATGCTGGTACGAGAATGCCAACATAAGAATTAACGGGAACTAACTTGTCTCAGGAACATTCCACATCATTAAATGTAACTATAAATGGTTGGCATTGTATGATGTGCTGTTCTGTAATAATTGTAATAAGTGACAAATTTCTGTGGTATAAGAGCATTAAATCTCTTCAGAACATGCTGTTTTTGGAAAATAATAAGCTTTGGGGTGGTACCAGTAACTCTTTGCTGTTATTTTACTATACTTAAGAATTTTACTAGAAGGAAATGTAGGAGCAGTGAAAATATCCCAGGATAACAATACTGTGCAAACTGAGTAGTCCATTAGCACAGAGATGTATTAATGTAGCGGTGGGTGTACTGTGAATAAATTCTTCATTAGAAGTCCGTATACACAAACAGCCTTGCATACATCACTGGAATAGGCATTCTCCTGACAGAGGCTTAAAGTACATTTTTGTTGAGAGGTCTTGACCCTGAACCCACCGTACTCCAGATCTAGCAGGTATTTCAGACACACGTTCTTCAGCTTTTTACATGTCTGATACACCTCCAGAGACCACTGGAACATGTTGAAAGTCCGAGCAGAGATCTGAGGAAGATGCAGGAAACACTCCTCCAACAGGAGGAAATTATACACATATACAATATTTGCCTTTAATTCTCTTTTAGTCATACTTTGCTTTTGTCTGAAAAAGATTGAAGATTGAAACTGTTAATTTAGTGCAAAACTATGGAATTTGTTCCAGATGATATTCTCTTCAACATGCACACATTTTAGACAAGTTTACTAGGCTACTTGCTAAAACAAATCCACTTACCATGCAGATGTAGGGATTTTCCCCTAAAATGTTTGAAAGAATTGGGAAGTCCTGTAGAGAAAAAGAAAATGTTGGATCCATGAACAACAGGATATATCACAAATATCATGCATTAATTCAATTCTATTCTATTCGTATAGTGCTTTTTACAATGGTCATTGTCTCAAAGCAGCTTTACAGAAACATATAAACACAGGATACAGATTTTAAATGTGTGAATTTATCCCAATTGAGCAAGCCGGTGGCGACGGTGGCAAGGAAAAACTTCCTAAGATGTTAAGAGGAAGAAACCTTGAGAGGAACCAGACTCAGAAGGGAACCAATCCTCATCTGGGTAACACCAGATAGTGTAAAAGTAAAGGAAAGTTCATTATGGTTTAATATGAAGTCTGTTTGTTGAACTAGTCCACTGTTCAAAGGAGACCCGAGTGCAAAACTGCATGTTGTAATTGCAGTCCCAGGGCCTTAGAAGCAACCGTAGATCCAGCAACCACAGTGTGTGTGTCCATCTGGAATTGGAGTAGATGAGAGCTCCATTCCGAGGTAGGTCGTACGAACGGCTCAGGCAGGTCTGGAGAGCAGAAAGGATCAGGGTCTCTAGTATCTCCATAAAATCATGTGTGGCATTAATCAGATCTTGTACCACAGTGCTGTTGAATTCTTTAATCTGGTTGATTCATTTTTTATAACAGGTGTAATTCAAATCACAGGTGTACTTTATAGTAATGCACTCGTTCTAATATGACTTAATATGAGACATCCGGGAGGTCCTGGCCACCGACATCATGGTCTCCTCACCAGGTGGAACGTGGCCGCTCCTCATCAGGTTGATCCTCAAGCTCCTGGTGTCACTACTGCTCGGACGAGACTGACTGGGGTTCCCCACTGCACCAGACATGAGACCCCACAACCACCACCGCCAGAAAAAGAGGCCAGCCGTCAAAGATCTGGTCCAGCTGGACTGCATGGCCCAGGAAGAAGGGGACGCCGCAGGACGAACCCTGTCAGGTGAGACACTCATAACATCTAATCCAGTCTACTCTGTATTTCACCAGGTCTCTTGGGAAGGGAACTTTGGGTGCAAACAGAAGGAGGACGCCCAACTGAGGCACTGCTGGGGCTAGGTGCATCTGATCAACGGCGTGGATCAGCAGCCTGAGCAGCACCTCCCCGCCAACTACTTCCTGGTGTCCAATGACCTCCTTGGCACCGGGCCCGCAGCCAATCGCTTGACAGCCAACTCAGGGCCCACAACACCTTGGACAAGCTGTGGGATCAGTTCCTCTGCCCCAGCATGGATGCCGACATTCGGGCCTTCTGCCAGCTGTGCCCCCAGTATCAACAAACAGTGCCCCAATGACCACCGCCCGCGCCCCTCTCCCCATTATTGGTGTCTGCTTCGAGAGGGTGGGCATGGATCTGGTTGGGCTGCTCCCAAAGTCTGCCCGGGGCCACAAATATATCCTTGTGATCCTCAACTATGCCACCAGGTACCCCGAGGCAGTCTCCCTTTGAAAGGCCACCTCCCGGACAATCGCCAGAGAACTTGTGCTCCTGTTCAGCCAGGTGGGGATCCTCAAAGACATCTTAACTGAACAAGGTATGCCTAAGTTAATGGATGACCTGTGACAGCTGTTGCTGGTCAAAAACCAGGAAAAAAAAATGCTCATTTAAAAACATTAAACTGAGCTGAGACTCGAACACTGGTCGCTACACTTAACCTGCATGTTACTGTTACAGTAGACAAATCCACTGCACATATATTAATATAGATCATTTTTTTCTTAAATGTAACCGACCACACATTCCATTGTTTTCAGGCTCGACAACGTTTAATGTGCTCTGCTGCTTGTTGCAAAATGGTTCTGAGAGAGGTTCACAGATCCACCGGCCAAGCACAAGCAGATAATGGCCTTCAGTACAAGAAACAGCACCATTTGCTTGGTAAAAGAATGTATGTGCTTCCAGTATATGTCCAGGCAGAACTACTGTATCTACTAGCAAGCCGTGCTTATTCAGGGGTGGGGCGGCTGTGGCTCAGGTGGTAGAGCGGATTGTCCACTAATCGTAGGGTTGGCGGTTCGACTCCCAGCCCGCATGACTCCACATGCCGAAGTGTCCTTAGGCAAGACACTGAACCCCAGTTAGCACCTTGCATGGCAGCTCTGCTACCATTGGTGTGTGAGTGTGTGTGTGTGAATGGGTGAATGAGACAGTGTAAAGCGCTTTGGATAAAAGCGCTATATAAGTGCGCCATTTACCATTTACTTATTCAAATGAAACATGACTACCCCTCTTGTATTTCCTGTGCCCACAGCATGCACATGATTCCCGCATTAAATCGTAGGATCCCATTTACTTTGATGCACATTTTTAATGACCACATCTGTACGTCCGCTATACCGTCTGGGAGATTCCCCAAGCAGGTTCATCCCCGTTGAACTTCTCTCTGGGGAGCGACCCCAAGGACTACTGGATGTTGCCCATTAAGCACGGGAGGATCATCCCTCTCCATTCCGGTCCCTGGTCGACTACGTGCATGAAATGCAGGAGCAGATCAACCAGGTCACCCCCATCATCCAGGAGCACATGGAGGCGGCCCAAAGAGAGCAACGGTGGGCCTACAATCAACCAGCCCAGCCCCAGGAATTCCAACCTGGTGACCAGGTGCTTCTGCTGCTCCCGAAGGCCTCCTACAAATTCCTGGCCTGCTGGCAGGAGCCCTACACCATTCTTGAGAGGGTAGGCCCAGTGAACTACTGCCTGCAGCAGCCCAGTAAGCACACAGACACCCAATTATACTATGCAAACCAGCAAAAAAAAAAAAATTGATCCAGCCTGTACCTGTGCGGTCTGCTTTTTCTGCTGTCCTTTCAGAACCCGACGAGTGTACCTTGTTCCACTGAGGAGAGGACCTCACACCCACGCAGCGAGAACAGCTGACAGAGTTGATGGACCAATTCACTGACGTCTTTTCAGCCAACACTGGCCTGACCCATCTGGTCCAGAACGACATCAAGACGCCGCCGGGAGTGGTGGTCAGACAGCAGCCCTACTGTGCCCAGAGGCTTGCTGTTAGGATACTGAGGAGGAAGTTAGCTGGATGTTGGGGGACAGAATCATCGAAGAGTCCACCAGTCCCTGGTCCAGTCCCATTGTGATGGTTTTGAAGCCTGATGGCAGAGCCCAGTTGTTCAATGACTTCCGGAGGCTCAACCAGGTATCAGAGTTTGACAGCTACCCCCTTCCCCAGGGCCATGATCTGATCAAGTGTCTGGGGAGAGCCTGGTTCATCAGCACCATGGACCTAACAAAGGGCTATTGGTTGGTCTACCCCCAGCCCATATCCAAGAAACAGCCTATTTGGGATTGGTGGGATACTATCATCGCTTTGTCCCTAACTTCTCCTCTTTAGCTTCCCTCCTCTTAGATCTCATCAAGAAGGGTCAACTGGACTGTGTGCAACGGACCGAAGAAGCAGAGCAGGCATTCCAGACCCTCAAGCAGGCCGTCACCTGCTTCTCGGTCCTCTGGAACTCTGACTTCT
Source organism: Ictalurus furcatus (assembly GCF_023375685.1). NCBI lineage: Eukaryota > Metazoa > Chordata > Actinopteri > Siluriformes > Ictaluridae > Ictalurus > Ictalurus furcatus. The sequence goes on along the minus strand of NC_071268.1, from coordinate 8,074,688 downwards.
CGCTACCCTTCACCATACATATGGAAGCATCCAAGAGAGGACTAGGGGGTGTCCTGTCTCAAACATTTGACGGTGAAGAGCACCCGGTCCTGTACGACAGCAGGAAGCGAATCCTGGCCGAACTTACGTATGCCGCTGTGGACCGAGAAGCCTTCACCATCAAGTGGGCCATCAAGGAACTGCACTACTACCTGGCGGGGTAACATTTCACCCTGGTCATTGACCATGCCCTCCTGCCATGGATGGCCAGGGCTAAAGACATGAACGCCAGGATGACCAGGTGGTTCCTTGCACTACAGGACTTCATTCCCAGTCCAACAACGGTTGAGGGTCCAGCAGGGGGACGCAGATGGCCTCTCAAGAAGGTATGCACTCTGGGCATGTGTGTATGTAGTCGGAGCTACATACACACGTTTACTAACCTGTCTCTCACTCTCTCTCCTGTTCCAGATGCAGACGCTGAAGATGATGAGGACAGCGGAAAAGAAACTCCTCAGCTGTGCTACACCGCTCCTGACCCTCCATGGCCTCCTCTATGCCACCTGGGTCCCACCTTGTGGCAGCTCCAGCCCCCTCGTCGTGACCCTCACTAGCACGATAGCAACTTCCCCGATCTCACTCCTCTCATTTGCACTCACACTCCTAACTTTGAATAAATAACACCATTTTTTGCACAACCTCGGCCTCCCAGTGTCTGTTCTTCTTGTCCTGGCCTAGAGGGCTCACATTCACCTTCTAGATAGATAGGTAGATAGATAGGTAGAGAGAGAGAGAGAGAGAGAGAGAGAGAGAGAGACAGAGTTGTTGTATATGAAAAACACAAGAAATAAACACGAGGGAGACCAAGGATAAGTAGTAAGTAACATTATTGGGAATTTATAGGGCTGACTTTATTGAGAATTCACTGGGCTGGTGGGTAGGTAATCCGAGAGCGGGGGAGAGCGGCAGGGAGAAAACGGGTGATAAAATGGGGTGAGTTCAGGGGATGTGGGATAGCCAGCCGAGGTGTACGGGGGAGAGTATTCAGGACTGGCAAGTGAGAAGGGGGGAGAGTAATCAGAGCCCGGGTCGGAGAAGGCCACATCATCATCAATCTGGTAGCTGGAGGAAGGGTCAGGCAGAGGATCTGTCTGTGTAGAGGCGTCAATACACACATTCGCGGGGAGGATTCTGTATCTGAGAGGTGGGGGTGAAACCCCGCATTTCCAGAGGGGGTGCGAAGAACATCGAGTAGCATAGTGATGTTAGCAGTGAGATGCGCGAGCTGATAGCGAGTGTTCAGATCCAAATCCAGCCCTTCCAGTAAAGGAGATAAGGAAAAGTGACGGGCACCTAGGACACATAGAAGAGAATGAACTGTATTAGGCGGTGATATTGATGAGTTGGACTCACACTTTAAGATTAACATTATGATTTATTATTCACAGAGAAATCTAGGAGCTGGGGAGTGCAGACAGAGAGATACACACACACAGACAAGGTCAGGCATGCAGACACACACACACACAGAGGCCTATACAGAAGCACACACACACACACACACAAAAGGAATGAAGAATATTATAAGGATAATAAAAGGAGTATAAGGATTATAAGGATATTATAAGGATATTATGAGGTATGGAGTACAGTGAAGGGGGTAAAATACTTGCAAGCATTATAAAATAGAAATGTAGAACAAATATGAAAGAAAAAGCATTATAAAACAGAAATACAGAACAAATATGAAAGAAACTTACCCATAATGCACATGAAGGTGTGGAGAGTCCTCTTCTCACGAGAAACAAGTCAGGGGTGACACAGACGAAGGCCTTAATTTTTAAGAGAGAATCAAGACGGGCCGTTTATAATATATTTGAGCTGTGCTAGGGCGGCAAGAGAACGGTCGACGGGAACGGCTAGGGCGGCAGATAACTGTCCATGGGAACGGCTAGAGCCGCAAGATAACGGTCTATGGGAACAGCGGACCCCGTGAGTACAAGGTCTCTCAAAAATGTTGAGTTGTGTACGTAATGGTATTATGGGAAAGCTTTTTCTAAACATATTGGTGTTTGGGTTTAGAAAACTGTATAAATAAGGGAGCTTCAGCTCCGGATGTGAGATCACTTTTGAGACTCTCAACAGTGTGGATCTCGTGTGGTGGAACGGAACAATAAAACCTGGACCCTTGCTTCTTCTCACTCACGGCTGGTGTCTTATTTTTCTTTCTCCTATTGAATATGTGAGTATCTGTTTCTATGTTAAGTGACTTCAGGTAATAGGCAAAATTTGAGCCTGCAGAGTGTTGCCTCACATTTCCAGGGTCCTGGGTTCAACCTTGAGCTTGGATTACTGTCTGTGTGGAGTCGGGCATGTTCTCCGTGTGTTTGCATTGGGTTCCTTTGGGTTCTCCAGTTTCCACCTCCTCTAAATTCATGGGCTGGCTAGGCTAAAATGCTTCTATGTGTGAACAATTGCCCTGAAATGGATTGGCATCCCATCCAGGGTGTTTTCACGCCTCACAATACTCCCACGGCTCCAGACCCTTGACCAGGGTAAAAGTAGTTACTGAAGATGAGTGAATATTTGTCTGTTCCCTCCCTGAAAGATCACATGATATTCAGACTGTTTCAAATGTTGCCAGGTTCGTACAGGTAGTCACATTGAGTCAATACAGGCTGAAATATCAGATCCATAACAATTTAATTGCCCAACACGGTCTGTGTTTAATATGTTGGAAGTGTAATAATGAAATGAAGACATCTAAGACCCTTATAAGAGCACAGTGTTGTCTAATATCCTTCCTCATTTCCTGTTTTGAGGCAGTGATTAGTTTCCATAGTGATGAGGTGTTGTAAAATATATAGTGAGGACAAAAACATAAAATGTACAGATAAACTTGATGTTCTATCAGTAAAATTCCATGCTTAGCTAAGTAGCTACTTAAAACTCCAGTACTAACATCGTGGAAAATAGTGTAACGTTAGGAGGCAATGCACAGTGGAGTGTGTGGTACCAGCCAACCAATCAGCAGTTAGTTTAACCAGACCCTCTACTACCAGCTATGTATTGCACCCAAGGAGAAATACATTAAGCAATGTATAACTAGTAGACAGTAGAGATATATTCATATGTATGGATTCTTCCCATTTGTCAGTTGCATGTATTTGAGCCTAAAGACATCGCCATGATCAGAAACACTAGGCGGTTATGTGAACAGAGCATCCAGGACTTTCATCAAAGAACTTAGCTTTCCGATTAGATGAAGAAGCCTTTGATAAAAAGGCTTGTTATAAAGACCATACTTTGTTTTAATTACTAAATATGGGCCATATTGCATAACATGATTGCACAAAAAGCAGCAGAAAAAGACCATAGTAACAGCTACACTTTCAACCTTAATCAATAAACTTAGACTCATTCATTCATCCTTACCTGATCAAGTCAGGGGTGCAGCCGGAGCCTATCCCAGGAATATAGACTTGAAACAAGGCGGTAATATACCCCGGATAGGACACCAGTCCATTACAGGGCACAATGTAAATACACATCAACACCTTGGGCAATTTATCGTAGCCAATCCCCCTGCTGTTTTCAGGAGGTAGGAGGAACCCAAACAACCCAGAATCAAAGACAGGGAGAACATGTGAAACTCCAATAACCTGACTCAGGATTGATCCAGGGACCCTGAAGCTGTGATGTGACACCACCACCATGATACCAAAGCACAATAAAACAAAGTACAATCCCTGACTCCTTTAACTAGGTAAACTGCAGCATTCCTCAGGGAAAATGGTGATAAGGATCAACTTAAAGAAATCCAGTTTAACAACCAGATACACTGGAGTACATAATAACAGAAGGAAAAGCAGCAGTTTGCATGACTGGCATTTGCATACTGGAATGTTATAGGCTCTTGGGCAGGAGTTATGTTGCAGTAATGCTTACCATGTTCAAAACTATCTCAGATTTTCCAGTGAAATTAACTGTTAATTAGGGAGTTACTCTATTAAGGGAGTAGACGGCCATACAATCCTGTCTTAAGTGCAGACCGTTTACCATTTATGAAGCACATTTTAACTTTAATGGTTCCAAAGCGCTGTCTCTCATTCACCCATTCACACACACTCGGAGACCAATGGTAGCAGAGCTGCCATGCAAGGTGCTAACTTGCCATCGGGAGCAACTTGGGATTCAGCGTCTTGCCCAAGGTCGCAAGGAACCACCAACCCTACGATTAGTGGACAACCCGCTCTACCACCTGAGCCACAGCCGCCCTGTGTTAATACTACTGTTCTACATGGCGCTTACATCTCTTCAGGATTTACAGTACTGTATAGGTCACTGTCACAAGGACATTTTACTATTAACTATGTAGATTGATTCACAAATCAAACCTCTTCTTCTTTGATTATCTTTGTTTAATTTTACCGTCAGTCAGTGAGACTTTACCACAGTTATTCACATTCAAAATGCAACGGTGTCCATATTTCACACAACTAAACATACACACATCATTAATGGCTTGCATTAATATACATGACAAAGCAATATTCATGTTCATGTGGACATTGTGAAATGTATTCCCACACACAATTCCCACACAATTGTTGCTCAGTTAACAAGCTCAGGCTTTTAACAAAACTCTTTATAGTCCAAGAACATGAGCACAAAGGATTTTTGATGTCTGATTTACAGATAAAGCTGTTGGAAGGCATTACTGTACAGGTCAGGTACAATAGCTTTATCACTACATACATTCCAATAAATCAATCAAACCAGGCAAACAAGTTTAAAACTACAAGGAAACCTAGAAATAGATGATTTCAATGCAATTTGATTAATTTCATATCAGGCACATATAAAACACCAAAAAAAAAAAAAAAAAATCAATATCGACATGTTTTTGTTAATAATAATAATAATAATGGTAATAATAATAATAATAATAATAATAATAATAACAACAACAACACAAATAAAACCATATAAATAGTCAATATCGATGGGAATATATTAGGGATGTTTTGCTATGGCCTAGGGAATGCATGCTTCTTGAAATCAAGCAGCAAAGAACATATCACCACACACTTTATATAAATATTGCATGATCACATGGCTATGTAGATACATACTTTAAATATATAGAAGAAAGCTTAATGGCTTCACCACCTTAGCAGCCGGCCTGAGCGAACGAATGGGACACTATACAGTCAAGTGCAGAGTACCTCCTCCTTTACAGTCTGGAACGATCCTGTTTCTGCTTGAATTAAAGGAATACTCAAGAGCTTTTCAACCTAATCTCTGTCTACAGCATATGTAGTGGCAAGAATTTCCATTTGAATTTCACCTGTACTGAGAAAAGAACAAACGTAAAGTTTACTCAAACCTCTCATGTAATTTAAATTCTAAGGGCAGTTGAACATGTTCATGAATCTGAGTTGAATCAATCAGTCTCTAAATTAAGCTCTATATCCATAAACGTTGTCCTTGCAGAGAAAGTACTACTTCTCAGAGTAAATCACGTTACGTAGTGGCACATTTTATACATTTATTGATGGAATTCAACAACTGCCCTTAGACTTCCATTACAAATCATTAAAGAGGTTTTCTGTTATATTCTTAGCTGTACTGGGAAATCTGTCGAAGTTCTCATCTGTGATGATCGCATATGTGCTACAGGTGCAGTAGATACAGATAGGTGTGGTTAAAAAAATAAAATAAAATAAAATAAAAAGTGAGAAAAACACAGGAGTATTCTTTTAAGAAGGTAAATATGTGAAATGTCTACTTTTCTCAACGTTCATCGTACTAGATTACACAATAGCGTAATAAAAATGTACATACAAATTAAGAGTCACACTGCCAAAGTGTACTAAGCAAAGTGCTGAATAAAAAGTATTTATTTTAGGTTGGTACAGGCGATGCTAAAGCCTATGGCAGCACAACTATTAAAAAAATTAAAGTAATCGTAAGTTGTATGTTTTCGCAATTATAAATTACGGACCTTGGCTGTATTTAATGTGTAGCTATAAGATGCCATCGTGACTGGGTTTCTCGAATATGTGAGTTGCACTACCTAAAAAAATAAAATAAAAGTCAGGTAGGTCCATCTTATAGGTTTTTGCATCAGAGCCCAAAAACCTATTTATCCTGTATTCTGTTATCCGTCTCAGCTAAGCAGAAATCGGTCTCTGAAATCAGACTGAACCTCTATAGGCCAGGAGGTAAGTCTTTGTACTGGCACAGTCTAGCACTCAAGCAGCTTCTTTGGCAACTATTTTGAAACAGGTAAAGCTACCCCCCGCCGTCACCCGCCCACCCCCAGGTCACGCCAGGTTTCTTATTTAAACTGCCATCAGCATGTATTAAAAGCTTCCCGCTCTGGATCTATTACAGCATATAGAGGGCGTCTGAAATGTCAGCCCTGAGGTTTAAAATCCTGAAGGGTAAAAAGTGAGATGTGCTCTTCATTCCGATGCATATATGAAAGGCAGCAGATGTTTTGTGTGGATAAGGCACAGTTCCGTGTGGAAGATAACTTTTTTAAAGGAACACTTCACCCAAAGTTCACTATGTAGCTAATTACTGTACAAGTAAAACTATTGGCGGGAAGGGGGGGGGGTGTAAGGAGGGGGGTAAGGAGGGGACAGTTAGCATTGTATGTCGGCATTCCTACACATCTGTTTTGGAATCGTTTTCACACGTGGATCTTGGAGTAGAGCTGATCGATCTGTTGCCTGAAATGGTTCCTGAGTTCAGCACGCTTGGCTTTAAGTGTTGGAGTCAGGAGGCCGTTCTGGACCGAGAACATCTCTGTGTGCAGAGCGATATCCTTCACCTACAACACACAGGAGCAGATTAAGATCATTAATATCACCCTGGAGAGCAGTTTAGGAGAAGTGTAAGGCTTGGAGATAGGATGATGTAATCGGATATCAGAAATACCTACCATGTCATTGGTCCTAATCCTTAACAAGCAGTGACATCACATGAAGTATGATTTAAACCCTTATCTATACTTGGTTACAATAAAACTCACCTGTTCGAAAGACTTCAGTCCACTTTCTTTGCCCAATTTAACAATATCCTCCAATATGGCATTTTTCACTTCCTGTAAGTAAGTTTGTGAAGAAAAAGTACATACGTTTGAGTGTGTAGCAAAAGGATATGCAACTACTCTACTGAGACATACTACCACATCATGTAACATAAGACAACACTGTTGCCTAGTTACACACAGTCACTATATAACTACTATAATTAATATAAAAACTTTGGTAAGTGTGTAACATTTAAGTTCTTACACTTAATTACTGAGAACACCTCGGCAGGTTTACAATCACAAAACTCCTCCTACCTTGTGCAAGGAAAAAAAGTGTCCACGGATCCATACTTCGAAAATCTATCAGAAGTACTAGGCCATCCGAGTACCTTTGGGATATTCATTTCGACATACTACGATTTGGGACACATTTATTCTAATCTCGGATAAAATTTAGGATGGCGAATTGGGACGTAGCAACAAACTCAGGCCAACTCTAGACTTAAAAAAAAAAATTAAAAAATTAAAATCAATGAAAATACTATACTCACAGTGGCAAGTTTTAAAGAAATATCTCATCTTTTTTTCAATAGAATCTCCCCATACCTCGTTTTCTCAAAATCCACTTATAGTAGACGTCTAAGGGCAAGTGTAGTAAGACATTAATAAATATTTGGGGAAACACTTGAACAGTCAAAAGGCTTTGCAAATGAAGCATCAGATCTGTAGAAGGTTTTCTTTCTGAATTTTAAGAAAGTGTAAGTAACTTTTTTCATTTTTAACTGTATTGCTCCAATGTTGTAAATAGCTTTTGTAGCAACCTTCTCATGCGTCAGTCTTTTAATAACACCCGGTATTGTTGTGTAAAAGATACAGATCAAGGGAACTCAACAACTGGCTTTAGACTTCCGTTAGAAATATGTTCAGAATAAACTGGTTTTCTTCTTTTCACAAGTCAAGAAATCCTTGTTCAATCAAATGCAGATATAGGCTGAGATTAAATAAATAAACAAACAAAACCTGGAGTATTTCTTTATTTCTAGCTGAAAGTAGTATCCTAGGAAATCTATATGACTTGTCACATCTCATTACCTTGCTGCTGCAGAGTTCCTCATACGAGCCGTGAAATCCTCTTTTATTGGCCCAGCCAAGCAGGAAGTCTGGGTCAGGCACAATGATTGCCACCAGGCAGGCCTGAAGAAGAGGTACAATTCAAAAACACTCAATTTTATATAGGTACTTAAATTTTATCAAGTTAGTTTCAGCTTGCACCTTGTGTGTTTCTCGCTCATTCTCTCACCACCAGATAAGAAGTACTGGGACCATTTCATGTATCGCATTATATATAATGCAATACATCTATAAACCGTCTTATTTCACATATCGAGATGCAGGTTATATTATCTCTGAAGTTGCTGCACGGCCATAGTGCTCACAGAGACGCAAACGGAGAAGAAAGACGTCCTGTCTCACCTGTAGGCTGTCTCCATGGACAAAAGCCTGAGCCACAGGTTCGCTCCGGATGTAAATGTTCTCGATCTTCTCCGGGGCAATGTACTCTCCTTGGGCCAGCTTAAAGATGTGCTTCTTACGGTCCACAATTTTCAGAGTGCCATTCTGTCAGAAGATAATGGGACACACAAAAATTGGAAATAAGAGAGTAAAGTCAGCTACGTCATATAGGCTTATTGCATCATACAGGTGTCTTTTAGATACAGAGGAAAATCCACAATGTCTGAAATTAATTGTTATTTTACAAAAAACAGTATGGTTCCTCCAGTGTGGTGTAAATGCAACAAAAACTCTTTAGCTCCTCAAAAGGTTTCTGAAAAATGCACATGGCCGGAAGTTCACCAGAACTGGTTTATGCAGTTTGCACTGAATTGTGTCCCATGAATGTAACTAATTACGCGTTAATTCTTATAATGGTTGGAAAAACCCAACCCTTTCTTTCAGTTAACTGGAGTTACCCGATTTTTTCAATCGTCATAAACATTTGAATTACTTTATTACCACAAGTCTGTTATAAGATTAGTCAGGACAATCAGTGCGTTTACGTGGACAACAATAATCCACACTTAACCCGATTAAGACGATACTCTGATTAAGAAACTACCATGTAAACAGCGACTTTTAATTCCCTTAATCCGATTAAGGTCATACTCGAAGTAAACACAAATCGAATTAAGACATGGAGTATTCCAGTTTTAGTCGCATTATCGACGTGCGTTACAGACATGTACACACCTTAATCACATTATTAACGTCGTGTGGGAGTTTTCACCGCATTTTGCGACAGGACACGTACACACACGGCAGTGCTCAACCGTTTAACGACAAACAAGAGAGCACCGCTGCGTCCCAAACCGCGTACTTACCTACTATAGGACTGTAGTACGAGAAATACATGTATCTCGGCTACTATATAGACGGTAAGTACGCGGTTTGGGACGCAGCCCACGGCTTCAAGCAGTCGTCTATTTGCACGTACAGCATGACAAATAATTAATCGCACTTGAATCGTCCGTTAAAAATTTAATAAAAACACCCAAAACTGTATACGGTACCATAACGAAGACGGACTGTATGTTGATACGTGAAATTCTGGAGGGACGTCGGACGGCATGGAGTGGTGACGTAATGACGTGTGCTGTTAATTGAACTATGTTCTAGAACACGTAAAACGGGTACATGAGAGGAGTATTCTAAAAGCGACTCATGTAAACACCTTAATCAGAATATTGTCTTACTCAGAGTAAGGTCAATAATTAGATTACTGCTGTCCATGTAAACGTAGTCACTGTTGGGTTCCTGTTCTAGAGTATTCTGACTCTGTGTTTAGCTGCTGCTCCTCAATAGCATTGGTACAGAGATAAAACTGACAGCACAACTAAAGCTTTTAAAACCCACCGGTAGCCACCTGCCGATGTCTCCCGTGTGGAGCCAGCCGTCCTGGTCGATGGCCTCCTTGGTCTTCTCTGGGTCTTTCAGATATCCCATAAACACATTGGGCCCCTTCACACACACCTAGCACCCACACACAATGCTCAATTGTGGAAACAAAAAAACAATCTGTATAAGAAGCAGCACCCAATCACACACCTCTCCTTCTCCATTCACAGCCAGATAATTCATCTCGGCAACATCCACCAGTTTCAAAATGTTACAAGGCAGAGGAGGTCCAACATGACCTATGAGTCAATAAAACAGAAGTAACGTGAGCCAGATATAGAAGAAATCCGAACGCATAAATTATTGTGTGGGAGCGTGTCTTACCTGCCGACCAGTCTCCCGGTAACGTGACTGTGCAGCCAGCTGTGCACTCGGTCTGGCCGTAGCCTTCATAAAACTGAACGGAGACGAAAACAGGGTTAAACTCAAAGTCGCAAGCTGGACACCGAAATTAATTCGTTAAAGAAAGACAAACGCTTTCATCGTTACATATTTTGCGCAGCTGAGGTCTAACGTTCAGTTCAAACTCAGTTTAATTACTATAATGCTTTTAACAACAATCACAAAGCAGCTTTATAGAAATCCAGATGTTGATATAGATCCCTAATGAGCACTCCAGTGAGGTGACCGTGGCAACGACACTGGATAGTCAGAGTATAACTCATTACTGTTCTGCAAATGTACACTACACATTCAAATAGTACCAAGTGGTTTGAAAGTGATGTTCAGGATGCAGGCTTTGGGTGTAACGGAATACATGTAACAGCGTTACGTAAATCAGGATACAAAAAACTGGCAACCGTAATCCGTAACAGTGACCTCAAAAAACAAAGTAATCAGATTACCGGCACATTTAGTAAAAAAAATAATTAAAAAAAAAGAGAATAGTATAAGGATTACATAATAAATTTTCATAATAAATTAATCTTTTGACATCATATAGACAGCTGCTTGATTATAGTTCTGGTTCTCTCTTGCCAGTTGTGGCTCACATGCGCAACCTCCTGGTGCGATTTGGCAGAAATGAACACAAACTGTTCTATGAAATGCTTTTGTGATGTTATGTTACCTGCATCAGGGACAGGGACCTTTTATTTATTTATTTAAAACAAATCCAAACATTGAATTTTCGATCATATTGCTTTTCTCTTGACTTTATTTACATACGTGACGTCGAAACAATCCAAAAATAAACAGATTATATTACTTTCATATTGTGATACTTGGATTACGTTACTGATGAAGTCATTTGTAACTGTAACGGAATACATTTTTAAAGTAACCCTCCCGACCCTGTCAGTATGAACGCACTGTTAATAAGAGTCCTGGGATGTGCACAGGACGTAATCTTTATGATTTTAGCAGCAGTTCTTATGAACAAATCTACATTGTTCAGGCGAGATTATCCACTGAAGTAGTAATATTCATTGTTCTAATAAGATTTTTAATGAACTGAAATTCATCTTCACATAAAGCAGGGATGAAAATAAGACTTCAGAATTGCTTAAAGGGTATTTAAATGGTGTGACCATGTATGAAACTGTTTCAATTATAGTAATTAATAGGCATATCTGTGCATGCGTGTTCATTTTTCAGACCTGGCATCCCACAGCTGCACGCAGGTAAGTCAGCACAGGAGCAGAGACAGGAGCAGCACCAGTCAGCATCAAGCGCACTCTGCCTCCAAGACTGTCCTGCAGGGGGCAGCAGAAATAGCAACCTTCAGCATCACCACACCTCTGACACACTACGCATACCAAACTCCATCTAAATACAGTGTGCAGTGCATGGCTTGTGAACAGGAATATTTCCAGGACACCAAAAATGCATGGAAGGTGTACTGTGTGCAGCCAGAGCCATGTTTATAGTGTACTACATCTCACTATGCAGCTTGGTCATTTTATATGAGGGGCAGTGGTGGGGCAATGGTGACTAAGGCTCTGGGTTACTGATCAGAAGGTCAGGGGTTCAAGCCCCAGCACTGCCAAGCTGCCTCTGTTGGGCCCTTGAGCAAGGCCCTTAACGCTCTCTGCTCCGGGGCACTGGATCATGGCTGTACACTGTGCTCTGACCCCAACTTCCTAACATGCTAGGATATGCGAAGAGAAAAGAATTTCACTGTGCTGTAATGTATATGTGATCAATAAAGACTCATTATATTCAAAATGAAACTGCAGCAAGCTAAATCGGGATCCAATTCGTGGCAGCAGATCCAGAGCTGGGCTCAGTACATCCCAAATAGTGAAAGGTTAAGAAGAGTAATACTAAAAAGCAGTACTGAAACACGGGGCTAGATCTCCCCAAATTGAATGAGGCAGAAGTTAATACCTGGACTTTCTTAAAAATGATTTTGTCCCACAGACTGTTTCTCCTCATAATGCCACTCATCATCTCAGCCTCTTTCCTCCGGAAGGCATATCCTAAGATCCACTTCTTCAGAGGAGAGTTGGCCTGCGCAAAGATCTGAAACACACATAATGTAATCATTCCTATATACTCTGATGCAAGGAATAAATCACAACAGGGTGTGTGCTATTATAAGAAAATAATCATGGTGAGGTGGTGTGATGAGGCCTAGTGTAAAGCAGAGTTACTGTTACTAAGACTAAGTTTTTTACTTTTCCTATAACGGCACATTCAGAGGAGTTTTATTCCTTTAATACCGCAGCAATTTGCGAACAATTACAGTTTTTTATTGATTTTTTTATTAATATTTTTTATTAATTAAAAAACACATCATACTTTCAGTCTATTTATAGTTACACATTTAATCTTGTGGAACGTCTGTGAAACAAGTTAGTTACCACGTATGTTGCAACACCTTCTGAACAATTTGATTTGACAATTCAACACCGCTGTGGTATACAATCCCCTCTGAAACTACTGGAACAGCAAGGCCAATTCATTGGAATATTGCTTTCCTTGGCCGACCCATTCGATGTCTGGTGCTCAGTACACCAGTGGTCCTTTTCTTTTTCAGGACATTTCAAATTGCTGTACTGGCTATGCCCAATGTTTAAGCAATGCCTCTGATTGATTTTCCCTCTTTTCTCAGCTTCAAAATGGTTTGCTTTTCTCCCATAGACAGCTCTCTGGTCTTCATGTTGGTTTATCCTTTTTAACAACAAATGCAGTACTCACAGGTGAAACTGAAGGCTTAAACCAAAAGTAGATGTTAAGAGCTATTTATTGTTTAAACAAATCAACCTAACAGGTCACCCCTGGGTACCAAGCACATTCTGACAGTCACATGTCCCAATCTTCTTTGATACATGTAAACACCAGGAAATAAAAGCTGAAATTCTAACGCTCTTCTCGTATTCATCTTTTGATCTCAAACCCAAATGTCTTCAGTCTACAGCAAAAACAAGTGAATTGGCCGTGCTGTTTCAATAGTTTTGGAGGGTACTGTAAATAGTCAAACACTATTAATTGACCCATATTAGGTAAGCATGATGCACACCTTATAAAAGGTTTATCGTTAGTAATAATGAATACATTATTAAGAGGTGTGGTTAGGCATACTGCTGCGAGATCCTCATACGGAAAGCATTTACGATACTCATTTCTCGCTAACCTTATCGAGCATTCGGTTGAGCAGACGTGGCACAACCGGAAAGACAGAGGGCTGCAGGGCCATTAGGTCATTCACGAGACAGCGGATATCTCCCGTGAAATAGCCGATGCGACTGCCGTGAACCAGCATCACACCCTGAGAGACACAAAACACACAAGAAAACCATGCAAATGATTACAGCACATCGAGACAGGTTACCAAAAATGTTATTACAAGGGCTACACATTCACAGAAGCATTCTAGTCCATACCTGGACTACTCGCTCAAACATGTGTGCAAGAGGCAGGTAAGAGATGTGCGAGTCGCTGGGACTCAAAGGACAGCTGGTCTGAAAGAAATGAAAAAAAGAGGGAAAACAGTATGAGACATGATAAGAGAAGATAAAACCTTGGCCATGCATTGTTGCACAACAAACACACAATCATATTCATTATAGCTTTTTAAAGCGAGTTTGTACTCTTAACACTCACACACAAACAAAAAAAAAAACCCAAAGGGCAATTATATTGTCCAGGCACAGTGTTTTTTTGTTTTGTTTTTTTTCATTAAAATCAAACTGCAGAAATTATTTCGCATTAGAGTTTAAGGCCATGTGCTTAAAAATAGATTTAAACATAGAAATTTGTAGAGAATAATCAGTGTCTGCATAAATCTGTTATACTTAGTTTGGTGATGGTAGTTTAAAACACAAAAGGGAGTGCTCTAATAGTAAAATATGTGTCCAAAAGTTTGTGGACACCTGACCATCACACCACTCCGTGCTTGTTGAACATCTCATTCCAGATGTATTCCCCCTTTGCTCTTATAATAACCTCCACTCTTCCGGGAAGTCTTTCCACTGGGTTTTGGCACGTGGCTGTGGGGATTTGTGCTCATTCATCTACAAGAGCATTAGTGAAATCAGGCACTGGTGTTGGTTGAACAGGTCTGGGGTGCAGTCTGTGTTCTAGTTCATTCCAAAGGTGTTCAGTGGGGTTGGGGTCAGGGCTCTGTGCAGGACACTCGATTTCTTCCACTCCAACTTTGGCAAACCTTGTCACATGGCTTTGTCATGCGGGAACAGGTTTAGGCCTTTTAGTTCCAGTGAAGGGAAACTGTAACACTACAGCATAGAAATACATTCTAGACAATTGTGTGCGTCCAACTTTGTGGCTACAGTTTGGGGAAGAACCACATATGGATGTGATGGTCAGGTGTTCACATACTTCTGGCCCTCATAGGTTCCCTCATCAGCAACTTTTTTTTCCCTCTCTTAAGACGAAAAACCAGCTAGTCACTGAGAAGCCCTCTGTTCTGAATACAATATTATCCTTTTATTTACATAAACCTGTGATTTAAATTACAACCAAGTTGTGGCACACACTGTTCTTACTATAGCATTTTTTTTTTTTAAAGAAAAAGACTTGAACAAAATAATAAATGGAAATGTATTAAATGTGTGCTATAAGAATGTGAAATCCATATGTAAGGAGTGTGAGGCTACGTCGTTTCTGCATTTACCGCCGTTATCATGGTAAACGCAGAAATGTTGGACAGGATGTTTCTGTGGGTGAGCATTGCCCCTTTTGGGTTTCCTGAGAGACAGTGAGAGAGAGAGCGAGAGAGAACATCCTCAGAGCAGAGTAAAATGATCCAAATGTGTACACAGACTCAAATATTAGCAAATCTATAAAACACACACCTCCCTGGAAAGCAAACACAGATCTATGTGCACATACCTGTGGTTCCACTAGTAAAGCAAATAACAGCCAGGTCATCAGACTTAGGAGGCTGTAAAGCGGGGAAAAAAGGAAATAATTAGCCATCAGGCCATGTGCATTTGAAAAGCAGAAAACAATGGGTATCAGAAAAAAAACGAGCAGATGATGAGACTCACTATAGGCTGCTGCCGATGGGCTTTTCCAAGAGCCTGGAAAAACAAGACAAGCAGTCATTAACATTTACAGTAACTAAGAGATGTGAGGAGTTTGATGTGTATATCTGTATGTAAGAAAGGAAGGAAACCAGCAAAAGTGACAGACTTCAACCGGGGTTCAGATAAAACGCAAACAGAGGCTCTGAAGAGACAGAAAGCCACAGCTCTACTAAGAGCCACTTACGCGATCACATGCATGAGTGCAAAATTAGAGAGAGGAAGAACAGTGCAGCTTTCTCCAGAAGCTACACACTCATATCAAAACATCTGCATTCACAAACACTGACTTCATAATGCACATGTACATATATAACACTATGCCAGTACTAGTGGTGACTGATATTCCAGTAGAAATGTTTCAGATTCTGCTTCGGTTGCAATGCATCAGTTGGATTTGGTGTAAAACGATACACTACTTTAATCGGCATCTTTTGTACACTTTTCTGGCCACCAGCTTCAGAATCTTAAAAGGTTTCAATCTGACTGGCTTTTGAACTTGTGTGTATAAGCACTTATGTGCACTGGACTTTTGAGAACTGCAACTCAGGTTTAAGAGCAAGACACAATCACTGGATTTAAAAAAAAAAAACAACAACCACCAAACAAAAAAAACAATTCAAGAGCTTTGTTTGAAAAAGTTAGTGACAGGTTAATAAAAAGGTCATTGCATATTTACCGAAAAAAGTAACATGGTCCGTCTTTTTTCAATGAAATGGGCGCTTTCTAATAAACCTAGCAGGTCTTGTCCACATTTACTGACTGATAGACAGTCTGCTACATTCAATCAACGCAAAAGGTGTAGCTTGTGAGATTATCATGCTACAGAGCACAGGCATTAAGGCTGGGTTATGTTTTTTGGCATTTACAGTCACATAAACTAGATTACCCAGCTTCCTTCACTCTGCAAATTCCCTCAAAACCTTCAAGGAACACCTAAAGACTGTTAACAATGCATGTCAACTCCATAAACTACAAGATCAGCAACTCGCCTCTGCATCTTTCAGGCTAATTATGTCTATGCCACATTTCTGTGCTTGAGCCACCAGCTCCGAGTCAAACTCCTCCATCAGGATCAGGGTTTTCAGCGAGTGTTGTTTGCCAGCCACGCAGTCTAGCAGCAGACGAACTTTCGCCGGGAGGTCACACACCACCGTGGAGATGCCGGCTGAAACACGCATACAAGCATTCCTTTAAAAATGGGATGGTTTCTCAAACGCACAAATTTCAAATGTGATTACAAAGTGATTTGCAGTGATGTTGACGTCTGATTAAAAAAAAAATCAATTAGAAACAAACATTTGTGCAAAATGTATACTGCAGTTAAACTGAGAATGAGAAAAGGACACACTCTTTTTGATGATGTAATCGATGGCCTCAGTCCCCAGAGTGTCATACAGAGGCACTGATACCAGAGAGTATGTGTAGCAAGCCAGCTCCGAGATGGTCCACTATGGAGAAATATACAGCATTATTATTATTATTCCTTACCAGTCTGTGATATACTAGACATGCATAGACAGTTTTTACAATTCCCTGTTTTATTTGGATGATATTAGTTTATCATCTTAACATAAGGTTTAGAAATAGATATATCAGTATCAAAATATTTTTTTTCTTACAAGACAAGTTTCTGAATCTATAATATAAACTATAGAAACTAATATAAACTATAGAATCTATAATATAAACTATAGAAACTATAATATAAACTATAGAAACTACTAAACTATAGAACCTAATAAACTATAGAATCTATAATATAAGCTATAGAAACTATAATATAAACTATAGAATCTATAATATAAACTACAGACACTAACAAACTATAGAAACTAAAACTATAGAATCTTTAATATAAACTATAGAACCTAATAAACTATAGAATCTATAATATAAACTATAGAAACTATAATGTAAACTATTGAATCTATTATATAAACTATAGAAACTATAATATAAACTATAGAACCTAATAAACTATAGAATCTATAATATAAAACATAGAAACTAATAAATATAGATAATAAATATTATACTAATAAATATAGAAACTATAGTAATATAATTGAGTCTACTATCTGTTTTCGCTGGCACTCTGTTATCAAAATCTAAATATTATAATATACAGTATATTGTGTATTGTGAAAAGATTTTACAAGTGCCAAGATATTTTTGTGTGCATCACCCACTCGTATCATAACAAGAAAAGAACTTAAAAAAAAAAAAAAGTGTGACATTTGGTATTGTGGAAATGGCAAATCCAAAAAGTAGACTGAAAAAAAAAAAAAAAAAAAAAAAAAAAATCACAAAGAAAATTTAGATTGTTAACTTCATTCACAAATATTTAGCATACTGTAACAAGCGCAAAGCCCAGGTAGATGCCCAGAGATGCGTCTCACCTCAGCTCTGTTCTGAGCAAAGATGCCGATGTACTGGTCGGTGGTTTTGGAGTGACCTTTGTGCAGCAGCACAGAGCCCAGGTTCTCGGCTCTCTCTGCAACCTGAGAGGAGGATAAAGTCAAAAATAACACAAAACCATTACCCACAATGACAGCAGCATTGGTACAGAATAATCACACACGCAGCCCTCTGGACGAGGGCTTTTAAAAAAAAAAAAAAAAAAAAAAAAAAAATGTTGCAAAATATTAAGCTTCTTAACAACTGTCTTAACAACAAATCATCGGTCAGATTAGCTTTTAGCTTGTAAGTAGTTACACTACTTTTTGGCCCACTTTTGTTCTTTAATTTTCTTAACATACATTTTAATATACAGTGTGGTCCAAAAGTCTGAGCGCACCAGTGAAAATGCTTCCATTTTGCATTCTTTTCTAATTTAATACAACGATTTTCATGACAAATTATATTACTGACACCAACTTGAGTGAAAAGTAGAATCTTTGAAACATTTACATGAATGTCAGAGTTTCTTAGTATTCATTACGCCTCCTTTTTTGCTTTAATGGCAGTGTGCGCTCGGGCTTGCATGGACTCCATAAGTTTGTGCAAAATCTTATGATCCGTTTTAGATCAAATCCGTCGTGTCATCTGAACACATGCTTCAATAGAAGAGATTAGGCATGAGGAAAATCTGACCTAGCACGGTCAACATCAGGCATTTGCTCACATTTAAATAGGGACCTAGAAATAGTGCAGAATCTTGAATATTAAATATCCAAGATATTGATCATTTACTTACTTTCTTTTTTAATATTTAAAAAAAAATCTAAAACCTTGTGTTTTAGTTCTAATTCTCAATGGAAGAAAAACCCCAGATTTTCAATGACTTTTGGACCCCACTGTGTGTGTGTTTACATAATAATAATAATAATAATAATAATAATAATAATAATAAATGTGTCAAGTCAACGAGTCGCATTTCTGCATTTGCTGGGAGTCGAGCTCAAACAGAGTCTATTTCCTGATTCCAGACACTGAAAACTGAAAAAGTCGGAGTCAATTCAACACACTGAAAATGATTCATCTCGCACAAACAAGGCAAGCAAGTGTGTTTTCGTTAAAGAGACAGTCAGTGGATATCGGCTTTTATTTTGAATTTGGCTGGACGGAATTCAAGAAATCATGACTTTACGTTAGATTGGGTGTCTGATTTGGTTGACCAACAACACAGATGGTCTGATAAATGTCAGTACTATAATATTGTAATATAGTGACCTGTTGAGCCTAGTTAAGAGTTCTGAAGCAGTAATATTTGATTGAAACACTTCCCCCCCCAAAAAAAAAACACGTATAAATTCTCAAAATAGTTACAGCCCTACATGAAATAAACTAATCTGAATGACTGAATCTCTGCTGTAGAGGGAGAGCTTGCAAGCAAGACAGTAGCTTTTTTAAACAATAACAAATGGAGACGTCTCCAGCAGTCCTACCTCTGAATAGGACAGCCATTCATATGGCTGCTTTGGCTTTCTGGAACCTAAGCAAGGTCCATTATCTAACGGGAGAGAAAAAGAAGATAGAATATGATTAACAAACATCTGTAACCTGAGCATTACATTTAACATTGCAATTTGTATGTATTATGCTCAAAACAAAAAAATTCATTATACACACAGTATATTTGTCCAAAAAAAAAAAAAAAAAAAAAAAAAAAGCTCCATAATGTGTGTTCGTAACATAAGGTCTACACACCTCAGACCTGGAAATGAATTGCTTCTATAGAAAAACACACTCAAAACCTTACAGACACTATTCAAGAACAATTCGTACTAGAAAATGAGTGCTTGATTGACACTGGTTAAAAAGTCTGACATTATGCCCCTTTAACTGTGGAAGCAGCTGCCATGTTGTTGGCTTATTACAAGACGGCACCTCAGAATTTGAGTGTGAATAAGGCGATGCGAAAAGTATTTACAAAGTGGATGTAAAGGATGCTTATAATCTACTGTAACTATGATATAATTATTGTTGTGAATTTGCAATAATTGAATAAAGAGTTTAAAAAAAACAAGAGCAACAACAGCAACAACAATGGAGTGTCCTGTTAAAGAAAAAGAAAAATAGCGTGATGTAAAAATCTGAAACAATAGTTTATTATTTTTCCAACAACAATACGTTTCAGAGTCTTTCCAAAAACATATTTAAACGCTTTGTTTATTAAAGAACAATATATCATACTCCTCTATCCATTTATAGTTATCTGTCATGTTGCGAACGGTATATCATAGCAGCTATAAACAGTTGTTCCCTCACCAGGCTTTCTTTTTATTCTCTGTTTTAAAACTAACAAGAAAAAAATAAAATAAAATAATAATCAGCTTGTCATGTTGTGGAGAAACCAGAAAGCACAAAATCCTCCATCCCGAGGACTTTCCCATGGTGGAAAATACAAACAATTTTACCTCTGCTTGTTATACGTTTATAAATATTTATAAATAAACATCTCCTCATAGAAATCTTCACCAAATCAACATTTATACGGCCATTTACGTGGAGCTGTAAGTTGGTAATATAGAGACCATACCATATTAAAACAGGTGAATTATTACTGTTAATCATTAATATCCATTTCTGGACCATCTGTTACACCGATCCTCGTTTCGCCCGCGTTTTGTTAGCAAACCTAAATATTACGATGAAGATCATGTGCTGTGAAAATGTTAAATATTCTGCTGACGTTTTCGTTGACTCTGGGTATTCTGCTAAAGCTAGCGGCGTCGTATGACGTGTGTTTGACGTCACATGCCATCGACTGCGAAACGGCTTATATTCCGGTTAGTAAAAAGCGCTAGTGTTCCATTTGAGACGACACTACCCTTTTAAAATTCATACACTAGACAGTCGAGTACATAGCGCTCAAGTGTATAGTACGTCATTTGGGACACAACTCTGGTCTGTACACCCTGATGCGTGTATATGAAACAGAAGTAACGCGTTGAGTAAATGTACCCCATGCCACACGCAGACCAACTAATCGATAAAAATATTCATTGACGATGATTTTCAGAATCGGTTATTTTCCAGGGTTCCCACTCCAAGTCAAATGTAAAATTCCATGACTTTCCCTGACCAAATTCTTGAATTTCCATGACCTACTGTGTGAAGAATGGTACAATGTATTGACTGGGTACTGAGCAGAAAAAAAACTAACTATTTTAACGCATTAAATCTGTAAGCTCGATTTCCTGGTTAACGGATATTTTCAGTGCAAAACTTAGTTTCCATTGCTTAAAAAGAACACGTACTTATCTCATGACTAGCCTTTACACCTCATAAACAAAATGGTCCTAATAAAACAAAATATATTTCTGTAATGGAAATAAAATCAATTCATCTACAAGGTACCGTAAGTCATTTTAAGCACATTTTTAACCCATAACACTGTGTCGCATTCAGCAAATGAGCACGCTGTTTAAAAAAAAAAAAAAAAAAAAAAAAGGGCTGATTATATATCTATATCTCACATTTTAGCTAATACATTTTAACATTTTACAAGCAAAATTCCCTGACTTCAACCCCAAAATGATAAAATTCCCTGACTTTCCATGACTGGAATAGACTTTATTAAATTTCCATGACATTCCAGAAATTCCATGACCCGTGGGATCCAATATCAAAAGGAAACATTGCAATTTAAGCTAGTGATTCTTTATTTAATTGAACCATTAATCATCAAGTTTCATAAAACAAACAAACAAACAAACAAACGAACAAAAATATCTTTTTCCACTTACTTGATACCCGTAGGCCCCGGGTAAAGACCTCATACATTGTTGTGGCATCATCATAATAAAAAGACAGAAGCTTGTCAGCATCCACAATCACTGACCTGCGGGCAAACTCTCCTCCCTGAACAACAACAACGCACAATTCATGGGAATTAATCCTGATTCAAAAATAAACCAAATCCAAACCCTGGCTTAACAAATAGGTTGCTTCTTTGATTCAGATCTGCAACATGGACTCACCGGCACCTCGATGGACTGCATGTGCAGGTCACAAGGTGGTTTGAGGGCTTTTGGTCGAGTGGCGTACCAGTAGGTTGTGAGTGCGGCGACGGCCCCCATGCTCACCAGCGTGCCGGTGGACAGGCTGCGGAGGTACTCCCTCACCTCGGCCAGCTCAGGCACACGCAGCTGCTTCAACAGCTCCTGGGCCTGCATGTCTCTCTGCTAATGGATCTGAGGTGTGAAACAAGGTTCAAAATTCAAGAGCCCTGAAGTTTGTGAAAATTTATGTATAAAGGAGACACATTAAGCTTACTGCAATTTTCTAATATTCAATTCAATTCAATTTTGTTTGTATACAAACAAACACTGGACATTGTCACAAAGCAGCTTTACAGAAACATGTAAACACAGGATACAGATTTGAAGTGTGTGAATTTATCCCTATTGAGCGAGCCAGTGGCAACGGTGGTGAGGAAAAACTCCCTAAGATGATAAGAGGGAGAAACCTTGAGAGGAACCAGACTTAGAAGGGAACCCGTCCTCATCTGGGTAACAACGGATAGTGTAAAAGTAAAAGAAAGTTCATTATGGTTTTAACATGAAGTCTGTTGAACTAGTCCACTGTTCACTAAAGGAGACTTGAGTGTAAAACTGTATGTGATAATTGCAGTCCCAAGGCCGTAGTAGCAACCGTAGTCCCAGCAACCACAGCGAGAATGTCCATGTGGAATTGAGGTCCAAAACCATTTCCATGGTACTTCAATATACAGATTATTTATTTACTTCAATTGCACAAAGAAAGTAGCCACAAGCAGCCAGTTTCATTTCTCCGAATAATACACCTGCGTAACATGATACACATTCCCACAATCCTCAGCTCTCACCCCACAGCATGCTTATTAGAATTTAATAGCAGACGTAATTGCCCCTTTTGTTTTCTTCGCGTGCAAAACCAAGGAGACTAGGCCGAATGTATTCAGTCTTCCAACAAACTAACCATAGTGAACTAGACCAAGCATAACCTTCACAAGTGCTCATGGTTCATTGAGCAAGGGTCACATTGCTGATTGAGTTATCAGATGTTTTGTAATGCTATCGCAATTGGTCACAAGTGTGGTATGTATTAAATGGTCTTTACTCCTTACCTTTGACCTGAAAACCTTGGATTGCACTGGCAGAATTCTCCCATCTCAGTATGAACCAGTATACTGAATTACTGGAGAGGAATTATACAGTACACAACTGACAAAAATACAAATATGAAATGGGTCATGAAAGCTAAATAACATGTTAAGGAAAGATAAAAGAAAGAAATAAAATGTTGGAAGAATATTGGTGTCGATATGTATTCAAGACACACATTAACATCGTCAGTGTTGCTTACTCGCAACAGAAGACGCATAAAAACGTTTCACTGGGTCCCTCTGTTTCCAACAAACTCTACATGGATGGAAGGGCTTTGGAAATTTACGGTTTGGGCCTTAAAGGGAAAACTAAACTAAAATATCACTGCAGATGTCTAAGGTGACGATCTTGTTATGCCTAAGATGATTAGAATTTTATCTTCATTTAATTAAATTGTATTTGTATAGCGCTTTTAACACTGGACATTGTCTCAAAGCAGCTTTACAGAAATATATAAACACAGGATAGAGATTTGAAGTGTGTGAATTTATCCCTATTGAGCGAGCCAGTGGCGATGGTGGTGAGGAAAAATTCCCTAAGGTGGTATGAGGAAGAAACCTTAAGAGGAACCAGACTCAGAAGGGAACCCGTCCTCATCTGGGTATTTAACCTTTGAATGCATGTAAACATGAACAAAAATTTTTTTTTAAAAAAGTGTTAGCATTCAATCAAATTCATTCAATCTCAATCAAAAGTTGTTCTTTATCTGGAGCATTACTAATATTGGAAGTTGGCTTAGTGGACAAACTAAGCATTCTAACACACAGGACCAGTTTGTACTACACTCTCAGTCACGATCCAAGCTAAGACAGGGTAAATTTGTACTTTTTTTTTTGTTTGCCCGTTTTGTTTTTACGTTTTATTTTTACTTGAAAAGCATTTACGATCTCAGAACACCGATCTTATTGAATCCAGGCCCCAAGTTGGTTAAAACAAAAACAACAACAAAAAAAACCCCCACCATTTTCTCATTGTAGTGTGAATAACGGAATAAAAATTGCTTTTCGAAAAACGCAGATGTAGGCTTGTCACGTGAGCTCTACAATTCTAGATGCTTACAACGAAACAAAGTTTTCTCTATTGGGTATCTTCAGCATGATCCATCCTAGCATGAACTAGGCATTAGGAAAAATGCTTTCGTAGGGGTTCTTTGGATGGATTTAGCTTTTTAAATTGGAACATTTTCTCAAACATAAACCCTCTGTTTTAAGGTCGGTACAATTTGCGGCACCTTTTACTGTGTTTGTTTAAACACTTTCCTCAGAAAAGTAAACATCTAAAACTATTTACACACTTATACAGGGTCTTGGCCAACAGCCACAAAAGTCATTCGATTTGTGTATCTTGGCTTGTAGTAGACAATCAAATACAGATAAAATGCAGCGTTTCCATTCATGTCACAACCGGCAAACCGAAACAGAAACAGAAGAATCAGACAATGTAAATTTATCACAGCAGCCCTGCTAGTAGGATTTGGAATGAGTCATCCTAGCTGTGAGGTTATACAAAGCACCCTGGATAGCCATGTTTCTGAAAGACTTTGTGTGTATATACACAGACACAGGTATATGTGAGTATGTGTGTGTTGACTCAACACACCATGTTCAACATGACCCAGACAGGACGTTCTGCTCCTTTCACCATTCACCTAGTTTTATTATTAACACACAGATATGGGTCCTGGCTAAGCTGTTCCACTTGTGTGAACAATTTTGCAATTATAGAGAAAAATAAAGCCTACAGAACCAACATCAAACACAAAGGGTCACTGCAATTCCATTTCTAAATATTGTTCTGAAAGTAAGAGGCATCCAAATCAGAATGTGTGAAAATCCATAAAAATCCTAAATTAAGAGGAAAAAAAAAAAAAAAAAAAAAAAAAAAAAAAAATTCCTTCTTCCTTATTAGATCATACACAAATGGTCACAAAGTTTGGCTTGGCCCTCAGCGTGACCCATATCCTGCTTCTGGTACCTGTAGGAAAGTTTACAAGTCTCAAGACATTTAACAGATATTACACACTAACAATACAAAATAAAAGTAAGTCACCTGAGTCTAGAGTGGAGTGATGTTGCAGACTCCTGAACAGGCTGAGTGGAGACAGGTAGCATTAACAGACATTTGTCAACAGTAAAGCATCCGAGTTTATGTGTTATTGCGATAGACAATGCAAATCCGAAGGTCAAACTCAGACCTGCCCCTTCTGCCGTCTTATTGGACGATCTGCCTTCGAAATGTGCCGCGTCAGCTGGTATATTGGGGCTCCACGGATAACAGACTTAAAAGTTCTATGATTAACGATTCTATTAAAGGACAAGCCAAGCCTACAAGACAACAATCCGCTTGACTACTTCATACCACCTCATTCCTTGACCGTTCTACAGGTAAGTCAAGATTTTACATCAAGAAACATTTTTAAAAGGTTATTGATTACCTCTGTCTGATTGCGCTACAGAAGCAGTGACTCCATCAGCACCTGGGCTACTTCCTCTTATAATTACAGAGGTCAGCGGAAGAAGCTGAAGATGTCCTGCACACGCACACAATCACATGCTGCTCAAGGCTTTCCAGGGTAAAGGTAACCAGAGCAAGCCCGCACTGTCTAAACTTGGTCTGCCTGAGAGTGTGGACCAATGATAGAGCCCAAAAAACGGTCACCCGATGAAGGCCAGCCAAGCAAAACTGCCATCCAACCCCCCCTCCTCCAACACTCTGCTATTTTAAAACCACACCGAACGGAAAACACGATGATGTAGAGAAGCATTTCAGCTGCTGTATCAGACATGACAAGTAGCCAATGGAGGTTAAACACACACACACGCACAAAGAGTAGTGATATGTTTCAAACAGGACTCTAGTAATGACACAAAGCAGTATTCGCACACTGTGCAAGCATCAAGAACTCCTATTATCTCCTCCACTAGACAAAAAAGAATTTCCTCCATTAAAAAATATAAGAAGAAGAATGAGAAGAAGAAGAATCTTTGCACAGTTTTTTTTAAAAAAAGGCTTGAAATATATTTCACTTTATGTGTAATGAATCTAGAATATATGAAAGTTCCACTTAAAAGTTCATAAAATGAACTTTTCCACAATATTCAAATTTTTTTTAGATGCACCTGTAATTATTGCTCATGGGGTAATTTTAATTGTTCATGAGATGGATAGCCTGAGTGAAAAAACTGTTCCTATGCCTGACGGTTCTGGTGCTCAGAGCTCTGAAGCGTCGGCCAGAAGGCAACAGTTCAAAAAGGTAGTGGGCGGGGTGACTGGGGTCCAGAGTGATTTGTCCAGCCTTTTTCCTCATTCTGGAAGTGTATCGTTCTTGAAAGGAGGACAGGGGGCAACCAATAATAATCTCGGCAGTCCGAACTGTCCTTTGTAGTCTCCTGATATCGGATTTCGTAGCTGAACCAAACCAGACAGTTATTGAAGTGCAGAGGACCGGCTCAATGACTGCTGAGTAGATCTGTATTTGCAGCGCACGTGACCGGTTGAACTTCTTCAACTGAAGGAAGTACAACCTCTACTGGGCCTTTCTCACAATGGCATCAATGTGGGTCTCCCACTTCAGGTCCGGTGAGTTGGTAGTGCCCAGGAACCTGAATGACTCCACTGTTGCCACAGTGCTTTACACCGTGTTTGGGGAAACTGAATCATGATAAGTTACTACATGCTGGAGTCAAGTGTAGTGCATCTCTTTTTTGTACACTTTTCTGTCCACAAGCTTCAGAATCTTTAAGGTTTGGCTATCAGGACATCTGGTTTCCAGTGGAATAGCAACTTTTTAACACTATTATACAATCAGTTTTTCAGATAAAGCTTTGCTCCCTTGACTGAAAACAGGCCACGAATTCCTGTATTTAAATGTTATTGAAAAGTTTGGTTTGAAGCAGTTAGTGGTGTGTAAATATCTCATGCTCAACAATGTGCTATGGGAAAACGTTTGTGGTTGTACATCCGCCATGTCAATCAAATTGCCCCTTTCTTTTAAAAAGTAGGAAAATCTAGGCTGTATTCATTGACGAAACGTAACAACTCTATCAGGACTATTCGAAGTCTGGTTTGCAAAACAAACAGATTTAGACTCGAGATGCTGCAAAGTGATTATAAAACGATGCACCTCCATTTTTTATGTCTATACGGTACATTATTTTTATTTCCACATTATGACCACTTGCTGCCTCTAAAACATAGTATAATTTCTATCTGTTATTACACACACTAGGCTTAGGCTTGTCTAACCATTTAAGATCAAAAAAAGTATTACCTATATTTATTTATTTGCATTGCTGTCTTTTTTATTTTACAGTTTAATCATATGTCTTATACCATCTTGTATTTTGTAGCACTTTCAGATTTGACTCAAAAGAAAAGTAGCATGTATTATTATTACTTACATTTTCATATTCAAATTAAGTCACAAGATTTTCAAAAATCCACATTTGAATACATTTAGTCAGCCTTCAAATCAAAACATACTCTTCATTTTTTCACTAAATCGCCCTAGTGTTGCTTGACGTGTTAATAAAAGCATATCATTCGTGACACACGCTTTTGTGTCTTTTTTTTCAACCGTCTCAAGTATTTTGCTCACGAAGTATCAAATATTCGTTTTGTGATTGTAGAAAAGCCTTCAACTGTTAAAAGTAGGACAGCATGGAAACTTTGAGTCCCAGGTGACCTTCAAAAGTAAAGTATTTACTCCTCCTCTACTACACAGGCCCCTAGTCACAGACTTGTAATGACCTTTACACAATGTTTTCACTCCCTTTCACCAGTATAAAGTGTTTGAAACACTGAGTGCGTGTACATTAATCCACATTACGTGTTTTTAACGAGAGCGAGTCAAATTAAAACCCTCGGAAAATACATAAATTAAAGAAATTTTTTTTTATTATTGTATGCTTTGCTTAGATGAGTTGGAAAATTTAACTACGCAAAATATTACTCAAGCAGACTAGAACACAACTATATATTAAAAGAAAAATACTGCTACAAACACATTTGGATTACCCTTGTATGCGATCAGCTGTACAGTTCCACCTTCAAGAGTAAGCTGGCGCCGTTATAATAGAAAACAGTGTCAGAAATAGGGCCGCACAATTAATCGAATATCGATCTCGATTACGATTTTGACTTCCCACGATTACATGGACATGATCGACTGCGATATTGACGTTTAAAGTTCGTCCTCCGCTCATAGAAAACTCCGCTTCATATCAAATCAAGCGCTTCCTAAATTTACAGCCAGTCACCATAGAGCGGCGCAGGGATGACGTCATTTTGTAACGCCAAAACCCGGAAACGAGTTAGCATTTTAGCGCTATCGCTGCGAGCTTCGCTTCGGGTTTCAGAACGTGCTGCGAGCTCCAGCGCTTTGCGCAAGGGGAAATCGTGACACTAACATGTTGCTAAACGGGACTACAGACGTTGTCTGGGACATTAAACGTCATCACGCTGAACAGGGAAAAAAAACTTAGCAGATAAACTTGTTCAGGTGTGCACAATTCCCCCCCCCAAAAAAAAAACCTGGATGAATATTCATCCACAGAGTAAATCCGTATTATGGAAAATATTTTAAATAAAGTTTGGGAAAGTTTGTCGGAAGCTTGGTGATGGTGACGTTGAAGACGAGTGACCGTGGTGTAGTTCGTTTATAGCGTACGGTTAGCTTTTTATTTCTGCTGATTGCATTTAGGCTTCAAACTTCATAAAAGTTGTGTTCATTTGTGAAAATGATCTTGGTTGACAAAAGTTTACAATACTAACACGTTTTGTCCATCACAGAGCTTTTTTTTTGCAATAACCCAAAAGTCTATGGGGAAATCCTATTGGGCTTTTGTTGAGGGAACCGGTGTGATGCTAACTTCCGGGTTCTGGTACAAAATGATGTCATCCCTGCACCGCTCTACTGGGTGATTAGTCTGTGTCTCTCCTCCTGTAAACACTGTTATTGCCTTTTCTGCATTCGCCTGAATTGTTTTCATTTGGTTGCATATTGTTATATTTGATGCATATTTTCATTTGGTTCATGACATTTTTATTTATCCTATATTTTGGGTACAATTTTATTAATATTTTGCTTCTACGAGATGATGCACTTTAAGGACCAGTCTAATTTGAAGCAAAGATTTGTACATTAGCAGGAACGTAGTACAACATGGAGGGTGAAAGCAGTGCTCTGTTTATTTAAATGAAATCTGACTCCTGCTGATCTGTGCTGCGACTCTGACTCATTCGGCTCATGCTGAATTGAGCAGACCTGTTCAGTTTTTAATCGTAACGTCTGTTCTCTAACTGAAATAAATGATTTGTATTACTATAAAAAAGGCAAAACGATGGTGTGGGCGGTGCCGTGGTGGGCAAGTGATGTAATCGGTGTGCGGCTCCATCACTGGTAACGCCGGCTATCGCAGCAAGCCTACCTGGGAGGAAACCGGAGTAACTGGAGGAAACCACTGAAGTACAGGGAGAACATGCAAACTCCATGCACACAGGGCAGAGGTGGGAACCGAACCTCCAACCATGGAGATACGAAGCCACCTTGCTGAAAACTTGTCAGAAAAATGTAGTCAATGTTTAGTGTGTTTATGAAGTGTTTATCAGCGGCAATGATCACGTGGAACCGAGAATCGAGTAGAAAATTCTAAACGGTGTAGTGATTCATTGACAAGTCCTGATTTTGCTTCCGATCACAGGAAAATAATGCAATCTAGCCCAATATACTGCACAGCCACAACATCCAGAATCTTTTCTTTATTTTACGATCTGTTTTTAGAGTACAGATTAAAGATGAACACTCTCCAAACAAAACCATAAAGCATACAGTTGTGGTTTAAGGGCAGGGTTAACCACACCCTCCACAACGCCCTCTAGATTGAAGGGGGAAAAAAACATTTCTTATGGAATCCTTGCATGATTAATGGTTGTCTCTTTTTACAGAGGTTTTACTTGGAACCTTTTCCAAAAAGGGAAACCCTTTGCTATAGATTTCTGCATAGAACGTTTAAAGGTTTCATGTATAAAAAAAACAACATTTGAATAAAAACCTTTTCCATCACTGCTCGAGACACACAGCAGGTACAGCACTTTCAGAAAAAAAGGTTTCCTCAAGAGATCTTTGGATGGCGAGGGGTTCTAGCATTCTGACGGGGTTCTACTTCGAACCTTTTCTAAAAGAGAAACCCTCCTGAAGGAGGCTTTAGAGGCTCCAAATAACATGATATGAGCAGAGCATAAGGAAAGATAATGTACTTTGCATGGCACTGTAGCAACTAAACCCATACAATCAGTACGTTTACATGAACAACAATAATCCGATATTAACCCGATTCAGACCATACTCTGATTAAGAAACTAGCATGTAAACAGTGATTATCGATGACCTTAATCTGACTAAAGTCATACTCGAAGTAAACACAAATCGAATTAAGACGTGTGGAGTATTCCTGTTTTAGTTAAATTATCAAAGTGCTTTACAGACGTGTAAACACCTTAATCACACTATTAACGTCGTGTGAGAGTTTTCACCGCATCGTGCGACAGGACACGTACACACACGGCAGTGCTCAACCGTTTAACGGCAAACAAGAGAGCACGGCTGTGTCCCAAACCGCTTACTTACCTACTATATAGTAGGAGAAATACACGTATATCAGCTACTATATAGTAGGTAAGTACGCGGTTTGGGACGCAGCCCATGGCTTCAAGCAGTCGTCTATTTGCACGTACAGCATGACAAATAATTAACTGCACTTGAAGCTTTTGTAAAATTAAAATAAAAACACCCAAAACTGTATACGGTACCATAATGAAGACGAACTCTATGTCGATACGTCAAATTCTGGAGGGAATGTCGGCCGGCGTGGCGACGTAATGACGAGTGCCGTTAATCGATCTATGTTCTATAACATGTAAAACAGGATCATGAAAGGAATATTCTAAAAGCGACTCATGTAAACACTTTAAATCACAATATTGTCTTATTCAGAATAAGGTCAATAATTAGATTACTGCTGTCCATGTAAACGTAGTCATTGAGAGCTTAGTTGTGCCTCCCCTTGGCTAGTGACACCAAACTAGCCTAGTTAGAAAAGTTTTATATTTTATCAGTCTGGTAGTCCTGTAAACAATGACAACACAGGAGGCAAGTTTTATGATAAATCCAACTTTTTCTGATCATGTCATACACTGACAGCTAAATTACCTCAGCGTCCATAAAACAAAACTTAGGCTACTAGCTGAGCTTGGAAAAAACGCATGGAGAAGAATCTGGGCTCAGCCCCGGATGATTAACAGTCCAGCTAACGCCCCTGTTGATGACAATGTTACAGAAAGACCGAGCCTATTTAAGTTCACACACACGTGCACACAAACCTTTCACCTCATTCCAAGCATGCAAAGACAGGTAACAGGTATGCAATCACACACAGGGGGTTTACTGAAATGTCAAAGTTATTGGTGCTCACAAAAACATATTGACCATCGTCCTCTACGTCCTCCAATTTCATATCCACACTCTCTGGAGGAAAAACAAAAAAAACCCTGCACTAAACTGCATCATACCTTCACTGGTACAGTAGCATTAAGAGTAGACCTTTTGTATCTTTACCTAGAAAAGGTGCATATATAGTTTACCTTTATACGTGTGCCTTAAATCCGTTTTTAAAAAAGGTACACTATATCCAAGTGAAACATGTGTATTAACTATCATTAACTAGAAATAACAAGAGTGCAGTTTAGCACCAATTTTTGAATGCATCTGCAGAGGTCTGGGAGGAAAAAAACTTTGTTTTGTTTTGTTGTCCTAAAAGCAGAAACTGGACAATAGCACAGATCAGATTCATGAGATAACAAATAAAACCTAATAAATCAGGCGGATTAGGAAGGTGAGACAGGTGACTAGAGGGACCATACAGGGCGCGCGCCTGCGCGTCCAAATCCTGATATTCAACATCTGAAGCTTTAAATCCCTTAAATCCTTAATGAAAGCAATGCAGTTTAATGCAGAGGTGAGTACCTGTTGAAGTGTTTTCAATGCACAAGAAAGGGCTGCTCTAAAAAGCGACAAAGCATGCTGCACTATTAGTAATAGTCTAAGATGAAAACTTGATGCGTTTTGTTGGTGAAATACAAACCTTAAATAAAGGTTACACAGACTGTTTAGCACGACATTGTGCACTAACACACACACCAAACTTGTCTTGACAACACGTTATCGTATACTCTCGCGCGCGCGCACACACACACACACACTGGAGACATACAAGTTAAACGCACGCGCGCTATCTGGACACGTCGCAAGATCTGGTGAAGCTCTCTACGCACGTGCTACATCTCTCTCGCTGCTCAAAAACAAATACACATAAACCTCTAAAATATATTTCACAACACTGACTCAACCCCATGTGAAATACCCGCACTGGTGTTTGGACATGAGCGTCCAGCACTGACCTGTTTACAAGCGCCGACACCGTGAGCAGAGAATGTAGTTTGGCGATGGCTAGGCTGCGGAAGGTATGTTTGTATACCGAAACCGGCTCCGTCAGCCAATCAGAGAGCAGGAACCAACCAAGTCGAGCTGCCTTATCCAATCGGAGCGCGGCATGTAACGAATGATCGTTTCGAGGCACCGGATTGGTCCGCTTTTTGACTTTGCGTAACCCTTGATTTTGCCTGCTCTGACCCTGGTTACTGTGACTTCTAACTCTGCACAGGATTTAATAATAATAATAATAATAATAATAATAATAATAATAATAATAAAGCTTGATGGGGAACTGCACACTGAATCTGTAATGACAATACAGCTATAATAATAATAATAATAATAATAATAATAATAATAATAAATGATTTCTTTATAGCAAAAGTCACAGGACAGCAAAATTGCATTTTTAAAACGTTTAAATGTATTTAATGTAATGTAAATGAAAATGAGTAAACAAAAAAATTTACTCTTGTATACGTTAACTAATTAAGTATTATTAAATGTATTCATTTGAACCCTGACCACCACTGTATATCATATTATTATTATTATTATTATTATTATTAATATTATTATTATTACTACTACTACTACTACTAATAATAATAATAATAATAATAATAATAATAATAATAGCTGTATTGTCATTACAGATTCAGTGTGTAGTTCCCCATCAAGCTTTATTATTATTATTATTATTATTATTATTATTATAACAAATATCCAATATCAGCACTTTTGGGTTCTGATGATAAGACCAGGGTTATCCTTTTACACTACAGAAATAAATTTTTCAATGTGTGCTCCCCCTTGCGGCTGTGCGCTGAACTGCAGTAACTGCAGCTGTGACCTTTATACACACTTCCACTGAATCCTGACAGCTGCGGATGACGAAGCCAAGTACATGTTAGGACCAAACCGCTGATAAGAACTCGTTGATCAGGGAGACTGGTGGAATTATGATTTTTTTTTAAAAAAATAAAACAATAATAATTATATTCTAGATGATATTAGATTATATAAGGAATGAGTGAGCTAATGATATAAAAATGAATGAACATGAGAAGAAATATAAACTAATGAATAATGAACATGTGAATGGTGAATAACACACACACACACACACACACACACACACACTCTTGAACAGTGAATATGTCTGTCCTTTTTACAAGTTTTAAAATGTTCAAAAATCAAAAACTTCCTGTTTATTCACAGGTCTAAATAAAAAAAAAAGTCAGCGTGGTCTCAGACGTCTGGACCCCACTGTGTATAACAAATAATAACAAATATTATGAACTTTTTGGGTAAGTATCCTCCTAAATGAATGACACCACTTTCACTTATAGAGACCAAAAATACAGTTTAAGCTGTACAATATTGACATTTGACTGGGGAGTGAAAACAGCAATCTAAATATGTGAAATTCAGGTCAAATGTAATCTGTAATTTAGTAAAGATATGTAAAGTTAACATCCCCTACATGTGGTTTTACATGCAACTTACTATAATTTGCTTGTAGAAGTGAATGCATCAAATTGTGGTGGTGATAAAGCAGTTATCTGTTAGCAGTGCACTACTACTACCACCAGGGTGGAAAATCACACCGCATTACCCAAAATTTCATTTTTAAATGTCCATTTAAATGTTCCAAAGGACATGCAGCCTGAGAAATAGTGTATTTATGTTCTCTTTTGCAAACTAATGTGGTCTAGGATCTGTAATTTTCCTGTTGCTATTATTAGTGCTGCCAACGTTCTAGCGCCACCATTGGGTCAAATTTGGGCCTAATTTGGAAATACGTTTATGGTCATAACTTTTGAACCGCATGTCCAAAATGTAAAAGTCCCTGGATTCCCTGGGTCGAGACGAGTTCAATGCACCATATGACATCAATTTCCACCTAAGAAGATTTTCCACCATCTTGGATTTTGTCAAAAACTGTTGTTTCACCACTCCTCCTACAAATTTCATCCAATCAGCAGCAAATTTGGCACACATCATCTTCAGAGTAAAGCCGGGTTCACACGGTATGATTTTGGCCACGATTTAGTCGTCTGAGACAAATTTTGAGAATCCTAATATACTCCTATAATCCTAGGTCAAAATCTGTACTCTTTGATATCTAGTTTGACACGTTCCCCGACAGCCGATTAACGGCCGTTGCGATCAAATTTTTCCTCCGATTAAATTCTGGCATTGTCAGAAGACTTGAGGCACAGTCCTGCAGTGTGGCTTCTCCTACTCTGTACGAGTCTACTTGCGTGTGTCCGTTTTTCGCGTCTTGACTGTCGTACAGTCTGACATTAATGACGGGTGGGATCCTACAGTGTGACATGGCTTACAGCGGGGATCATGTTCGTGCAGTCTGACAAGCAACAGTCGCAAAGGACTATTAAAAATCATACAGTGTGCACCCGGCTTAAGTTATCAAAAGAATTTTGAATAGTCTTAACGGTTTGCCCGTAATGGGCCAACAAACAAGATGTGAGGCTATATCTCAGCAATGACCTTGCACACTGACACAAATCTTGGTAGGCATATTCAGCACCATGCCCTGAGGCTACGCAACAAATTTTGTGACAGTGCCTCTTACTGGTCAAAAGTTATAACAACATGCCAGAAATGTATTAATCTAAGTGACATTTTTGCTACTACTCCACCAAATTTTGTCTAATCTGCACCAAATTTGGCTCACATCATCTTGAGATGTGTCTAAACAAAAATTATCAAAGGAACTCTGATATTCAAAACCATTCTCCTATAAAGGACTGGCAAATGTGTGTAACTACAAATCATTCTTAAATGTCTTTGCCTATAGTTATGGCTTTGCTGTTGCTTATGCAACAATTGCAAAACCCTAATTTTTCCATCTGGGGTTAATAAAGTATTATCTTATCTTATTATCTTAATTGTAGCACTTCTGTTAATGTGCGGTTCAACAAGTCTGGGTGCTTAGCCCCCAAAATGCTGCTTGCAGCTTTAATTATTATTATTATTATTATTATTATTGTGGTGGATAGTTGTACCCTCTAGTTCAAAACACAAGTTCAGCATCAACAGATCACACCAAGTTAGTGATTGTTTGTTATTTTATTGTCTTAAAAAGTTACACAATACCCCGAGGGGCGGGGAAATCATATACACTAAACATTTAACACCACAACTACACAAGTAGGGACTTTTCAATATTACAGGCTTTACAAAAAAAATCCCTCTTTGAAGTTATTATACTGAGTATGACATAAACATCTCTTACAGCTCGACGTAACGTCACAATGAGGAATAATGTCTTCGAGAACGCTAAGAAACCCATCATGATAAGGGAAGACATCTTATGGACTATCCACATTTCATGTGAAATATGTTCAGTATAAACACAGCATCCATCTTGGATGGTTCGTCTGTTAGTTGGTCTTGTTTACAGCCATTACACATCAGGCATTTAGTGCAAACGTTTTAAAATCGCCATTCTCTCCATTATTCTCTCCGTTATCTCAGGAAAGTCACGTTTCAGTGTGTCTGTGTGTGTTAGGAAGCAGAATGCAGAGCATTGGACTCGTCTCTCTGACACACATGGCGAATAGAGTAGGGAAATGTTTTAAATTAAACTTACACTCCTTCAAATGGATCTTTAAAAGGCTTAGTATAGCAGTGTTCAGGAATCTGGATGATTATAGAAGGATTAAAGGAGAATAATATGACTACACGTGTGAACATTATTCAGTTTTGGTGTAAGTTAATATTCCATGACTGCCAGGGAGTCACTGTGGGCCATGTGAAAAACCCTGCAAGAAATAGTGCAGCCAAAAAAAAAAAAGAAGAAAAAAAAAAAAAAAGAAATAAATACTTTCCCCATAACTGTAGTCAGTACAAACATGTTTGTTGTCTTTAAAAAAAAAAAAAAAAAAAAAAAAAAGTTTTCAGGCTGAAGAAATAAGGGACGAATAAGCATGTTTGGCTCAGAAATCATATTAATAACAAAAATACATAATATACCAATCAAATAGGAGCTACACTGCTGGTCAAAAGTTTTTGAACCCTTTTGAGTATTTTTTATTAATTTTTTAAAAACATTTTTGTTAAGGACTGAGAAGTGTGCATCTTTTAATTTTATTGGTATCATTTATATTAATGTGGATTTCTGGGAAAACCCTTCTTCTATATATTTCTGAATTCTGCAGATTTTCCTGAGCTGAAATATCCACACACTTATCCTACACAAGGTCACGGGACATCTGGAGCCTATCCCAGGGGACTCGGGGCATGAAACACCCTGGGGGGGCATCATATATATTAATTAGCCTTACAGTTGATCCAGTTGATATGATCACTGTCTAACAAAGTCAAACCTAGGCTTACAATAACTGCTTCATTTTTTAATATAAAGCACTCGTATACAGTGGCAAGAAAAAGTATGTGAACCCTTTAGAATTACCTGCATTTGTGCATAAATTGGTCTTAAAATTTGGTTTGATCTTCATCTAAGTTACAGTAATCAACAAACAAACAATCTGTTTTAACTAATAACACACAAATTGTTGTATTGTGCTTGTACATATTAAATATATGATGAAGAAATTCACAGTAAAAAGTTGGAAAACGTATGTGCCTATAAACCCTAGGATAATGACTTCAACAAAAGCTAATTAGAGTTGGAAGTTGGCAAACCTGGCGTCCAATTAATGAGACCATTGATGTGGGTTAGAACGACTTTGACTTATAAAAAACACTCAAACATTTTGACTTTGCTATTCACAAGAAGCATCTGCTGATGTGAACCATGCCTTGCAAAAGAAGAAATCTCAGAAGACCTATGATCAGGAATTGTTGAGTTGCTTAAAGCTCTAAAGGGTTACAAAGATATCTCAAAGACCTTGGATATTCATCCGTCCACTGTTAGACAAACTGACTATAAATAGAGACAATTTAGTACTCTGGCTACTCTCCCTAGAAGTGGCTGCAAAGCCAAGATGACTCAAAGACACATCACAGAATACTCAATGAGGTACAAAAGAACCCTAGAGTGACAGCTAATGACTTGAAGAAATCATTGGAACTGGTTAACGTCTCTGTTCATGAATCTACTGTATGGAAAACATTACACAGGCATGGTGTCCATGGCAGGACATCTGCACGCCTGGAGTTTGCCAAAGACCTTGACACTCCACAACGATAATGGGAAAAAGTTTTGTGGGCTGATGAAACTAAGGTCGAGTTGTTTGGGAAGAAGACGCAGCACTGTATGGTATAATAATGGCACAGCATACCAACATGAAAACATCGTCCCAACAGTTAAGTCGGTGGAGGGAATGTCCTGATTTGGGGCTGCTTTGCTGCTTCGGGGGCCTGGACTACTTGTAATCATTGAGGGAAAAAATTTAATTCTCAAGTTTATCACCATATCCTACAGGATAATATCAGGGTGGCTGTACACCAGCTAAAGCTCAGTAGAAGTTGGATGATGCAGCAGGACAATGAACCTAAACATTAAGGTAAATCCAATACAGAATGGCTTCAAAAAAGAAAGAAAGAAAGAAAGAAAGAAAGAAAATGCACCTTTTGGCGTGGCCCAGTCAGAACCCAAAACTCAACTCCATAGAGATGCTGTGGAATGACCTCAATAGAGCTGTTCACACAATATACCCTAAGATATAATAATTCCTGTGAACGTTGTGCAAGTCTAATCCACAGCTACCGGAAATACTTGGTTGAGGTTATTGCTACCGAAGGAGGATTGACCAGCTATTAAGTACCGTACTGTGTTCACTTACTTTTTCCACAGCACTGTGAATGTTTAATGGGATGTGTTCAATAAAGACACGAATGATTATAATTGTTTGTGTGTTGTTGGCTTAAGCACGTTGTGTTTGTCTATACTTGTGACTTGGATAAAAATGAGATCACATTTTATGACCAATTAATGCAGAAAACCAACTAATCCCAAAGGTTTCACATACTTTTTCTTGCCATTGTATAGTCCCACTACAATCTGAGCGTGGCCAATAAACATATCCTTAAATACAAACGTGTAGTAACTGGACTGAACACTTGTTAATTTTTTTTTCTCCTCATGTAAGTGCAGATGCTGGGTGAGCGGTCATAAAACATTCATGCTCAGAAGCTTTTCACTGGCAGTGTGTACAATCATCTGATTCTAACCTACAGGCTTGAGAACATATGAAATTAAGTGCTAAGAAACAAAATGGCTGCTGAGGCTGTTTTTAGCTCGATGTTGTCCTTTTGTCCATTTTAATAGATAACAATGTATCATACAGTGTCAGAAACCACATTTTAGATACCGAACACCTCAACATTGTTAGCTACTTTAGCCTCCAGTGCAATACCTAAGAAGCAAATGTTAAGACACCAAACATGGCTTAGCTGACACGCCTGCATTGGAGTAAGAGGAAAATTGTAAGCTGGATAAATGTGTGTGCCAAATTAAATAGAAAGTGTAAGATAAAGAGAGTCTTATAGCTATTCAAACCAAATCCAGATGATTAAGAAGTCCTGTATTTTTTAAAAGTCCACAGTCACAAAGAATTGTAAATTAGATTTCTAGCACTTTATTGTGGGTAACATTAGCACCTTCACCATCTGTCTCAGCTCAGAAAGCGCCCACAGCTCATTCACAGTTTGCAAGCTGCTAACCGTGGGCTTGACCAAATGGAAGAAACGCCATTCGTGTCACTATTAGCCATCATACCAAAGTGTGGAGGTAGCAGTGTGTGTTTTTTTTCTGTCATCTTGTTCAGTAGTTCAGAGCACCGGGTTAAAATAGAAAATTGAAAAAGGAAAGAAGGAAAAGAAAAAAAAAAAATCAACGGCTGGTGGAGAGCATCCATATCTCTGTCCTGTCCTAGATACGCAATTCATTTTTAGCCAAGAGAAGAATAGCACCTGTTGTATCAAAATTTGTATGAATTTGTTAGGGTTTTTATACAATGGATGCTTGATGCGTATGTATGAAAATATTCCTTTCTTTTTTCTTTCTTTTTTTTTGGTTTGGCGACAATTCAGCTATAAACAGAAAAAGGATTTTGTTGACCAAGGTGTCTGAATCGGATCCGGATCGTGAAGGGCACTGAGAGAACCGGTCTCGAGAGCAGGTGCACAGGACTGCACTTGTGAGAAATAGCTCTAAAGTTCTCTAAAGAGTCTATCTTCGCAGAACAAGGTGTGGAACTATGATTGACCTGAGAGTAGAGAATCAACACTGAACACGGTCGAGAACAAGTCGTCGGAGGCAAATCTGCAAAGGTTACGGAGACCCGTAGTTCCTTAGATCAACTTATTTAAATCAAATAATGAGAGCAGTTTCATACAACAAACAGCATCAGTCATTATGAAGCTTTTTTTTTTTTTTAAACCAATCCCAAGGTACCTAAAATAATGTCGTTTTTAATGGGTGTGTTTCAATTTATTGGCAATGCTTCAGTACGTTTAATGAGTTGTCCTTTCCTCCATGCTCCAGTTCCTTGTTTACACGCTGGTAATTGAGGCTTGTTTCTCTGGACGAGCGGCGGGTGGCTCTGGAACCGGCTGGAAAGCAGGTACGTGGTATGGAGGCGGGGGTCTCTTGCCGCCCATGTGCCTGGGACTCAGAGCCATGTTCTGCCGCCGGTTATTGTCCACGTTGCTTGATGTGTTGGAAGCAAGGCTCTCGCGAGTGCTAGGGCCCAGAGAGAGAGAAAGAGAAAGAAGAAGAAGAGAAAGAAAGAGAGAAAGCAAAAGGTGTTACGGTGGAGAAAAGATGACGAGGGTTAAATAGTAACAGAGATCAGTGAGAAAGCAAAAGGAAAAGGAAAGACGAACAGAAATGGAGCCAGACAGGAAAGCACAGCATCATGACATGACCCTGGTCATATCTGTAGAAAAACAGTAAAGACATTTTCATTCTTTAGGAAAGTGACTACATTTGCACCTGGTCATTTTAAGCATCTTGTATCTGGACTGTGTTGAGAGGTGAGATGTAACGAAGTACAATTATTTTGTTACTGTAATTAAGTCTGGTTTTTAAGTAGTTGCAGTCAATTGAACGCAAGTCAATGTGTCGATCCTGAACAATACATTGAGACGAGTTCATTTAAAACTAGCGTGATGTAGAATTTTATATATTTTGTAAAATGATCATGGGTCAAAACTTGAGGTAATACCTTTCTACATTTACTTCAGCAGAGGATTTGTTGTAGATAAGTAGATGCACTGTTATTTGACCAAAGAATTCGGGTAAATGTGCAAATCAGCTTACAAATCTCTGGTGTCGTTCCTCAAAAATGCTGTTTGTAATGACTTTAAACTCTGAGGAACATGCAATTTAGTGGTAGATGTTTAGAAGAAGGTACCAATGCACTATGATGCTCCACAGCTCAATTTGAGCATGAGAACAAAGTGAAGGCTGGTGGGAATTAAGAAGTTCCCAGTAGAAACAGATGCATTTCCATTTGTATAACATCTGGCCAAATATGTCTCAGATCCTGTTTAGGATATTTAAAAAAAAAAAAAAAAAGCAAAATGTAAAAGCATTTCAGATGCAGTTGAAACAGATTTCAATCAGAGAGCCACATCAGGCATTTTGGTAAGATGGATTAGTGTAAATACAGCTGTATGATTCAGCCAAAACCTCTCAAAACCCCTCCTTCCAAACCAAAACTGCTGAAAGAATACATTTGCCATGCAAAATCATGATTTTTAAAAAAATACTAAAACAAGTAACAAGTAGTGGTGGTTGCCAAGTGTGCTGCTTTGCAATAAAATAAATAAATAAATCTTAATATAAAGATGCATAAAATGACCAGTATACATGGTCTTGCTGACTAAACTGAATCATAATCTGTTTAGATTAGCTTTAAAACCGGAATGGCTGCATTTAGGCCCGTGTTTTTACATGAAATATGACTGGTGTAAATAGGGTTCTCCTACTAAACCTGTAATTAGCTCAATTTTCTTTCTGCTAAACCATAAGTAGATGTCAATAAGGAATGGTCCCCTGTTTTTCTGGTTTTCTGCTCTGCTGTCAGCGCTCATAACAAAAACATAGGAATTATGCTTTCTCCTATAAGAAAACCAGGACCAAAATGCCAACCAGTAGTTTAGACACTCCTGGCTGATTTCTGTCACGCCACAAGAATTGAAAATATTCAGAAAAAAAAAAAAAATGTACTAGAACCACAACAAAGCAGTTACAATAACAAAGCACATTAATTGGATGGTGAGAACTTGTGTCTTCAGTGTAACTTCGCTCCACCTGGAACCAATTGGTGTGGTTTGAATTGAATTGAGTCATCCAATTATTATTAAAAAAACAACAACAACAAAAAAAAACAGCTCAGGGAACATCAGGTTCTGATTCACTGCTCAGCAATTCGGCTCTTGCAACTGAGAACGTCCAAATCACATCAC
This sequence comes from Ictalurus furcatus, assembly GCF_023375685.1. Lineage (NCBI taxonomy): Eukaryota > Metazoa > Chordata > Actinopteri > Siluriformes > Ictaluridae > Ictalurus > Ictalurus furcatus. Next base: position 8,032,730 of record NC_071268.1, on the reverse strand, counting down.
CATAAAATGGTTGGAAAGTTTGATGACTGAGGTTTGATGCGTTAGTGGTTTTAACTGCACGTTCTGTATACAGTGTGAGTGCGGGATGCCAAGGAGGCTCAATTTTTCCACAGTTTGGTGTCTGTTGGTATTGAAAGCGAAAAAAAGAACATTGGTGTGGCAAGAGAAGCTATTTCCTTAATATAGAACTGGGCTTTTTTTTTTTTTTTTTGGTCGAAACGCTTAGGCGAGATCAATCCAAATAAGACAAATTCAGAAGTTAGGTTGAACTTCCATCTCTTCTTTGTTCTTTTTCTTTGTTCTTAACACAACAGTACAAACAGTACAAGTGGGAATGAATGCAACACACACACACACACACACACACACACACACACACACACACACACACACACACAGAACTTGGGGAAATAAATACAGCAAACGGAGTACAACATGAAAAACACAGCGTTGTTTAATTCATAAAGACAATTCACATAATTAATTATAAAAAAAAAATAAAATAAAAAAAAATAAGACATACAGGGCACATTTTTGCTTCCGTGAATGTATGAAATGTCTTGAGAGAATTTTTTTTTGCCTCTTGCCAGTATCTGTACACTCCAACTATACCATTCCTTATCGCTGATGTAGTACTCTCAGGCGTACACCCTTTTCTAACCTAGATATTTCTAACCTAGAAAGGTGCACATAGTGTACCTTTAAATTCCACAAGAAATGGCTTGATTGGATTCTGAATGCTGAATTATTTCCTTTTAAAACAGAAAGTCAGAGTGACTGTACAGCTTGACTGACTTACACAACAGCCAATAGCGTTTGAGATACGGAAAATCTAAACAAACCTGACGGTAGGTTATTGAGCTAGCTAAACACAGAACTACGGAAGACCCAAGCGGGCATGCATTATTTTTCATTTCGAGTACACAAAAAATTAAGTGTTGATCACGAGAAAACAACTTTTATGTCGATATCATGAGAAAATTAAGCAAGAAAGAAAATAATAATAGTAATAATAATAATAATAATAATAATAATAATAATGCATGGCCACTTAGCATGGCTTCCGTAGAGACTGTAGGGATTTCTCACTGCCAACTTCGCCCAAAACTGTTAACTTGAACAAGACCAATATCCTAGATGACAAGATTGTGCAAGACTTTGTAGCTGTACTGTAGGTTTGAGCCCAAGATGAACAGCCAAAAACACCCCAATGAACCATGATTCTTGCGAACGAGCTGCTGCTGTAGAGTAATGTTCTAGAGATCGTATAACTGGATGGTCACAAGATTAGTACTCGTCAGAAAACTGTAATCACTTTCCCAGAATTGTTTGTCCCAACTATGACAATAAAGCAAGAATACATACACTAAGTGTCAGGTACAAAAAGCTCTGAAACGCCAATTTTGATCTCATGACCACTTTAAAGTCCAATTATGTACCTTGAATCTTTTTTTAAAAGGTACAATATATCCATATATTAAAAGGTATAAAGCATAAGAGTACCACCCTAGAGACAGGATACAGGTACAGTTAAATACCTTTTTTTTTCTGAGAGTGTACAGTGAATTCCCACGCTCAGGCAATGATGCTAACTTACTAACCTCTTGTTCTATTTGCTCATGAATTTTACGACACGATGAGAAATGTAGATTCTTAAATTACAGCACGCAAGCAGAAGCGGGAAGATCAGCAGACCTGGCCTACTGCGTGGAACACATTATTCAAAGCACTGGTTTTTGGCTTATGTCTAAAGGCTGTTGGATTATTGGACTGTTGTGTGGGAATGTCGAGAGAATGAACAGGCTGTGGTTTGACAGCTTTCAGACATCTGGGAGGCAGTGCCACAAATAATAATAATAAAAAAAAGATGTACTGTCGGGACTGGAGGGCAAAGACACAAACATGGCATAAAAGGGGAGTAATTCTGAGTTGCGCGGTGTGCTCGAGGCATCAAGGTTAATACTGCAGTAGAATTCATGAACATTCGTGCAATGTTTTTCAAATCCTGTCCCTGCAGACTTTTAAAGTTTTCCTACTCTAAACACACACAATCCAACCCACGAGCTAGTTATCGAGCTGTACGTAAGTCAGATTAGGTCTGTGTGGAGCAGGGAATACTCACATCTGTATAGGACAGTAGGTTGAGAAACCCTGCTTTAGGACATGAAAATCTATAGAGTATAAATGCTTGGTTACGGTAGCATGTCTGTCTATCAACAAATTGCAAAGGTTTATTTATGAACTGAATTTTTTTTTTTTTGCTTCTGCCGCTGGAAGAGCACACAATGCAACCAAACCACAATCAAAGAAATATGAACAACACTCATGTACACTTGGACAACAGCGATCAAGGGTACAAAAAAAAATAAATCTACAATGTAAACAAAACAGAAAATGAAACACAAACAATTAATCAGTTAAAAAGTGTAAACACTTCCGAAACAAACTTGGTAGAGGTATAGACGTAGTACCCACTAGAAAATATACAGGTCATGTGACTTTTTAATAGTAATCATCAAATAAAATTAGATTACATTTGTGACCTAAACAATTAGGTAGGTTTATATTTTGTGTTATTTTGAGAGCTTTCCCATTTAAAAAAGTTACACAAGCTAGTTAGAATGCTGAAAAACAGGACGGTTTGGAAACCAATGAAAACTTGAAAGCTGCGTCACTGTAATAATGAGCCCCAGGATACATCACTGTCTTTTTTTTGTCTTAATAGCTGGTGTCCTAAATAGAAAATGCTACTGGCAATAGAGTTGGAATGTGTCATTTTGTCCTGATAACACACACAGGTTTTTACACCAACAGCATGGTCAGTCATCCTTATTGTTACTCATGCGCATAGTGACTTTATTAAAACACATTATTTACACGCTTGGACCAGGTGTGTGGTTTGTGGCCTACCAAGTGGCACAAATAGTGCTTTCCCACTGGACAGTGCAGTACAACACCATACTATTAGTAATTAAAATCTAGAACTAGCCGTATGCTTGTTGTCGTGCATCACATAATAGCTGTGAAAGTAGGTGGAGTTCTCTAGAGGTTGAACAGTAAACGCTAGACAAAAGCATAAATTGCGGTAAAAAAAAGGAATTTGTCAGGAATAAAACACAATTGGTCAACAATGAGATATTGTACTTTTTTTTATCCGTTTATATTTAGATTTTGTGGCTATTCCATAACATTAAATGTGTTACTTCCCGTTATTATTTATGCTATAGCAGCTATAACAACTGTTCCCTCGCTAGCTTCTCTTTTTCTCTCTTCACGTTAATAATAAAAAAATGCAGCTTGTCACATTCCACAGAACCTGCAAAGCCCTAGATACTAAATATTTTCCCATGTTGAAAAACAGCTTAACCTCTGACTGTTACAAAGTACTGACACAAGAGACTCGTTCAAAATCTTATTTTATGTGGAGCACCACACAAGGCCCCATGTAACTTGTTACTATCCATCCATCCATCCATTTTCTGTACCACTTATCCTTACTGGGTTGCAGGGAACCTGGAGCCTATCCCATGGGACATGGGGCACAAGGCAGGGGACACCCTGCCACAGGGTGCCAATCCATCGCAGGGCACAATCACACACATTCACACACTCATATTCACACACTACGGACATTTTGGACATTCCAATCAGCCTACAATGCATCAGTCTACTGTCTATAGTCTATGTAATCAGCCTACAGTCTCTGGACTGGGGGAGGACAGCGGAGTACCCAGAGGAAACCCCCGAAGCACGGGGAGAACATGCAAACTCCGCATGCAGGGCTGTGGCGGGAATCGAACCCTCAACCCTGGAGGTGTGAGGCAAATGTACTACCATTAAGCCACCGTTGCCCCCTAACTTTTTACTATAGAAACAATAATGTATTAGCAAGAGCACATTAATATCAGCCTGTGATTTGCCTTGCAGCTGGAGCTAACGGCAGGTTTTGATTCGTTTTCTGTAACATAAGCTCTATCAGAATTGAGAATTCAATGGTGCTGTGGTATAACATACCATGCAGAACTACGCTGTCCAGTGGAAAAATACAAAAGTTGCTGTTGTGCAGAATCAGTTTTAATTTTTTATATATGAAGTACAGCGTTCATGCTGAACTTATATACCTTATATATGTGAAGATGATGGCATATGATGCTTTTCTTCAGTCAGAAACACCTGCTCAAAATATCTCCATGTGCATATTGGCAGTGGCTTACCTGTAATATTTAGTATATGTGGCTTTTTAATATTTGTGCCGCTGCTATATTAGTGAAAACGATTAATTTCACAGTAGTATTAATCTCATTCAGAGGTTGTTACCACTGATATAACAGCAAAAGATGTGAACATTCTGGATTAGCCAATGCTAATATTTTATAGAACGTGTGTCAAGTTTAAAAAGAAAAGAAAAAAAAAAGACCCTACTTGTCGAGGTGAATAAAAAACACTGACACTTTGTCTATTCACAGAATAGCATACTGCTTCAGTTCAAGCAGGAGAACTACTCTGGCATCCAAACAAGAGTAGGAAACCCAATACTGGACCCGAGTGCCTTACCGTGGGGAATTAAATCCACTGTCCACAGTCACACTGCTGGAGTCCATGCTGTCCAGACGTGTGGAGTGGGCCGACTTCTGGCTGTTGCTGCTTTCACCCTCTTTGGGACTGAGAAAGGTGAGGTTCTTTTCAAATTTGCGCTGGAGGTCTCGCTCCTTCTCCCGCTCCAGGAGCCACTTCATCGTCCCACCACCTTCCAGAACTTTCTCCTCCACTTTGTTCTTATGGCTGGTGTCCTCAGAGTCGTCATCTGATACATTGTAGTAGTCGAAGGTGGTTTCCATGCACGAGGCCTGCTCTTGACCAGACGATGATGGTACAGACAATGGAAGAGGATCCTCAAAGTGTTTCTGGTTCTCCAGTACCTCCATGGACTTTGTGTGTGGAGATTTCCGTATCGTACCTGGCCTGGAGAAACTACTTTCCACATAGTCCACAGGTTTGAACAAAGCCTCTTGGCTGTAAACCTCTGCCATTTTGTCCAAGTCACCTGAGTCAGGGTTGTGTTGGTGCATCAAGCGTCCATTGGGCAAAGGCTCCGGCATCTGGTTAGACACAGATAATGCTATACTGTTCTGTCCCATTGTCGAATCGTCATTATATTCTACGGGGTGAGGTGAGGTCAGAATTGGAGCTGTATGTTCAGAAGGAATCCCTTTCCAAACACCATCTGTAAAATCATGGTTGGATTTTACCATAGAAGAAGGAGCAGAGTAGGATGCCTCATTTACTGCTGTATGCTGGAAATAGTCATCCACAGGTGTTTTTAGGGAGCAGGCCTTGAGCTCAGTAAAGGCCGTTAAACAGTCTTTGCTTTTACTCTTTTCCAGCGTTCTACAGTGCATGGCATCCTCAGGGGCCCCCCTCCCAACATCAGGCACACAAATGTCAGAGTTCAACCTAGCAGCAGAGTGCATAGCACGAGTGTAGTGGCCCTTCTGGGCAGATGCCCTCAAAGTCCCATCATCAGTGTAATACCGATTCCGGTCATCTGGACTGCACTCATAGTCATCAACAGTGCCTAAGAAGGGTCCTCCTAGAGGACCCTTGGAATTGTCCATGGAGCGTGACCTCTCTTTAGCCTTATCTGACCTTTCATTCCGCGATTTCCTTTCCTGGGTGTGGCTGTGGCTGCGATGGACTTTGGAATGTGACTGCGCTCTGGATGGTTCTGGAAAGGGCATCTCTGTCCTTCTCTTAGCTAGCTCTCCTGACACGTCCCACTCTGGTGCTGTAGTAAAGTGTGACTCCACAATGTTTGGATTGCTATGCACCATGTATTTTCCCCTGTTCCTCTCCATGGACATCATCGTCTCTCTTGGAGAACGCACCAGAGAGGAGCTGTAGAACCTGTAGTCCCTGTCATATGATATATCCAGGTTGGAGCCTTCAGACCGTTCCCCTCTAGAGGCACGTGTTTTGCTGTGGGATCGCGAGGATTTGCCCTGTTGGGCCTTGCGGTGACTACGGCTGCGTTTGCTGCGAGTGCTCTGTTGAGCCGACGAGTTAGCTTTGCTTCTCTGAGCCTTCTCCTCCTCTAGCCGCTTCATCACGGCTGTATGCCGGGCCAGATTCTCAACTGTCAGGTCTGGGTTGATCCGTCGGATGATCTCCATCTCCACATCTCGTGGAACAGTGCTAGGTGTCTCCTCATCCCTCAGAGGCCACTCCTCAGGAGGAAACTGGGCAGAGAATGTAGCGAGATGCTTCGACTTGTCCTTCTTGAAACTCAGCCGGAAGAGCTTCAGACCAAACTTCTTTGATTGCTTCTCGCTGCCACCACCGCTGCTACTCCCATCCCTCTGCTTGCTGTTGCTACCTTCTGTCTTGAAAGCAAAGCTGAGTGCACTTTTGTTCTTCTCTGAGGACTGCTGAGGAGGAGGAGGAGACACTGGGTGTGGGGGTTCCTTATGCTCCTTGGACCTTCTCTGCAGTGTGGAGTTGTGCGTATTGGGCATATCGTCACGGTAGCTATCACTGTAGGGGTCAGCGTGGTTTTTATGGTGTGATCGTTCCCTGACACAGCCTGAGGCAGAGGGCGTCATGGTGCCAGTGGGAGGGGAGGAGCATGGCTGCATACCCCCTGGTATCCTCTCATCCAGATGATACCACTTGCTATTGGTGTGAATGAGGGAGGGTGTGATGAAGTATGTCTGTGGGGTAACAATGAAATAGCCCTCTGGAGTTGGATAAATCTTGCGCTCCCGGACCAGCATGTTGAGGGTATGTCGCAGGACCTCAAGGCTTGGAGTTGGGACTCCTGCAGGAAACACACAAAGCGGGTTAAAAAAATCTACCTCTAATAATGACACAGTCATGAATTAATACGGGTGATATTAAGGTATGAAGGAATTGGTTCATAGGCTGCTGACATTTGGGAGAGAAATTAAAGGGAAAAAATGGTGGCTCTGTTATGACCCTTTAGAGGGAACTCACTGCAAATCAATACAAAGTTCTTATGACTGATCCTCTTTATCCTATGCTGAAACATTTCTATCCTGAAGGGTGTGGTCTCTTCCAGGATGACTCCAGCTCCATCCACAGGGCACAAGGGTTCACTTAATTGCTATGGCCTTAACAATCAACAGATAACAGCATAATTGGAATCTTTTGGAGTAACATTTTATCTCTATTTTATAGAGACATCGCTCTCCAACACCATAATCAAAACATCAACTGAGGGAAAATCTTTTGGAAGAATGATGTTCGTTCGTTCAGAGACTTGTATAATTGATGCCAAGGTGCATTAGAGCTGGCCTGAAGACTTGTGGTGGTCCAACAACTTGCTAATTTTGTCACTCATCTGTACATTACTTGTAAGTCCTAAGCCATAATAATCAAAGTATAGCAAATCCATTTCAATCCCATTACAATATCCATTCATTATTAACATCACATCATTTAGTGTTCTAATAAATGGGTGGATTTTGACACACCATGTAGACACAACACTGCCAGGTCTGCCTTCGCTGTCTGGTTCATTCCTTTCAGAGCGTCACTTCACGCATGTAGCGTCCTTGCCCTTACCCTCTGTTACATCATTGAGCCCTTAACGCCAGTCTGGCATGATGCAACACTTTTGACTACAGAAATATGCATGAGGCAATTACAGCATTAAAGGTATACATGCTGAAGAGGGGGGACACCAGGAATATCTGGCTCATTTTTAAATACAAATAATGCTGCAAAGGCATTTGTTGATGCAATTATTGTGAAAGTAAGTCAGTTTGATGAAAGGCATATTTGTCAAAGGTTTGCGATTACCAATAAGAATTGTGTTGTTTTTTTTACTCCCACTAGGCTCGGGGCATACCAAGCCAACACTCTTGAAAGACACAAAATGTCAATTCCACGAGCTAGAAAAGTACTAGACACAAAAGATAAAAGTAACAATCCTACTGGTGTGCCACACCTGTTTGGGGATGTTTACCAGTTTGCAGCAGACAGCCCCAACACTTGCAGACAGACATAAAAACAGGTTTGCTACAATAAGACCCAAACCATTCCCATGATTCAATTCATGGATGTGTATTGGCAATAATGGCAAGCATTCGCCCTGTCACCAGCGATTGCAATGATGCCACAGTCATCAATGGCCAGGCGCCCAAGAGCACAAAATTGGCGCTGCTCTCTGTGTGGGTGAGATGGCAGTACTCAGTCCCTTGTCAATCACAGCAACACTAGCCAAACAGAGTATTCGAGCTCATGTATGCTGAAGAGGGCAATTAGTGCAAGGTTTCCTCTAAGTGTGTGGCTGCTCTGTGAACACGGCATGAACAAGATGTGGTAGCTGATGTCATGTGACTTGGATGAAGCATGTGCTAGCCATCACCCTCTCTGGTTGGTTGCTGTTGCATGATAAGTGAGATCCGACTTATAAGTGGAAATTGGCTAAATGACAATATTGGGAGAAAATAGATAAAATGGTATTGGAAGTGAATAGGATCCACCATCGTTGCAATTCCCTAAAATATATTATAAGGAGACTTTATATTTGTCACATATACATTACAATACAATTAAATCCTTTTCTTTGTATATCCCAGCTTGTTAGGACATTGGGGTCAAACCACATTGTCAACCACGATACAGCACATCTGGACAGAAAGGGTCAGGGGCCTTGATGGTGCTGGGACTTGAACCCTGACCTTCTGATCAGTTACCCCAGAGCATTTAACCATTGAGCCACCACTGAACGGTCTTAGCACAGGATACTGGTTGTATTACTCTATGAAAAGTTAAAATAGCACAGCGTGACTTCAACCCTTTAGTGCTAAAGCACTCCTGACTAATGCTAAAGTTCTTGAGAAGGCTTATGTAAAAATGTACAACATTAAACGTACTCAATAATGTGACATTTCTTTCTTTGTTATTGACTTACTCTAGAGTATAGAATGTCACTTAGTGAACATTCCACACAATTCATTTTAACTCTCATACACTGTGTGCAATGCTTGTATTTGTGCTCTATAAATTTGAGTTATGCGCCTCACATGGTTTGCAGCATTTCAGTGCTGTAATTCTTCGGCCTTCAGGGACTAGCAGTGTTGTGGAACATAATGGGAGTAAATCAGAGACACCGTTTTGTTTGCCACAGTCTAGTGCACGGAAATCACATCTTATTGACCATTCCTCCCCTCATCACTGATTTACAGCTCAAGAAAAAAATAAGCTTTCACCAACCTGGCAAATGAAAAAGAACTTTATATGTAGTTTTTTAGAAGGAATCTTTCAATATATAAATTCAAGATATTATTCTTTGAGATCAAAATCACAGGAGATCCATGTACTGGCCTTTTTAAAAAATAGCCCTTCCTGTACAGTTTAGTAGTTTTCCTTAATAATGGTTCCATAGTCATTTGAATGATTGTAATTGCAGTTGAATATTATGCATAAAGCTCATTGTAAATCCTGGCTAAAGCTATATACACACACACAGACACACTGCAGAGTACATACACCAGTATGCTGGAATACACGCTAATAGCTCTGAATTTTCACAAAGTTACGTGATAATTCAAATGTTAATCCAGTACATTGTTGTGAAGAGAAAGCAGCAATTGCAACAAGTATACATAAAGACAATTTTAAAGTGTGTAAATGTTAATGGAAAATTCACAAAGGCTAATTCCATTATGTAGCCAATCACAATGTGATTAGGCTGGTGTAATCAATAGAGATTCAGATTAGTGTCATTTAGATACCATTAAGTTTATGTAATGTAAAGGAGAACCTGGGAAGCATGTAGAGAGATGCTCGATGAGGGTCTCCTGTGTGACGGTCTTGCGTGCGGAGTTCATGGCTGAGATGGCCAGGCATAGGATGTCCCCCAGCGGGATGAACTGGGACTGACTAATAGGAGACATGCTGATCGGAGACACATCACCTGCGAGACAAAAAGGGAAAGGTCAGGGGGTCAGAGTCAGAATTGCTGAGGTAAAGTTGCATTGACAGCACCAGGATATGTGAATTGAAGAAGTAATACAAAGAAGAATAAGTTCACGCTCACCAGCGGTACAATCGATTAACAGACATTTCAAATGCACCCAGAAGAACTTAAACACCATTCTCATTGGTTATTCATCACACATACCATTCTTAAATACTAAAAAAAAAAGTCCAGATCACATATGATCAGTTTGTGTGCAATTCATTTCTGTATGAGCCATTTATAATTTTTTTGTATTATGACTTGTATTTCTATAGTTATGCGCCCTCTGCAGGTGAGGTGATGCCTTGTTGCTTGTTGAGTGGTGGCCTGCTGGGAGCACACAGTCTTTAGGCCTTCACCTTTGTTTGTGTGCTGGCTTTTTGTCTCATTTGTTGTAGTTCTTTTGCAAACACTGCATTTATTTCTTTCAATTTTATCTGCAACATGAAGAAGTTAATGAACAGCATGGAACTCAACTTAAACTTTGTGGACAATGGAAGAGTCTAAAACACTCAGCAGACCCAAGAAGTGACTAAAACGGACTATTTGTTTAAGGATAGTCACTACAATATCTATGCATTGAATACTTTGACCAACTTCCAAATATTCCAAAATTGTGCAAAACATAATGGTTCACTCCATATTTAACTACTAATGGAAAAGAAATGGGCCTGCATTGAGGACTGCACAATCATTAAAATTTTAAATCTCGATTTGTTTCTTCAAAATGTCAATTCTGAAGCATTACATAAGACCATGGCATAAAACAGAACAGCACTATTCCCCATTATTCGCTGTGACCAGTAACCAGTGACCACAGATGCTGCACGACATGACATCAAGTGTGCAATGAGTCTACAGAAGAAAAAAAAAAAAGAGAGAAACAATCTCTGAAAGCTGTGAGTGAATTTTAAACCAAACCAAGTGTCCGCTTGCGATGAAAAGGAACAGTGTGTCCAGTCTGGTTAAACAAATATTTAATATTATGTACTGAATAATAAATTCCCAATTACTAAGCAATGACTAAATGAACAAAATGAATAATGGGTGAATGAGTCATGGCTGCACATGCTGTCTCACTCACCAATGGTGCATTGTGTATAAAATCTGTTTATCATCGAAGGTTTTCACCCACTGTGGCTTATGAATCACTACATAACAGAAACATTGCCACGACTAATTGTGTAACCACTTCAGCCATTAATATTGTTAATGTCCAGATGCGAGGGTTACATTTAAACTTTTAGAACATACATTGCTAGTGTTACAAGGTGTCCGGTTTTTGTGCATTTTGACCAAATGTTAAAATGTCTGGTCGAGTCTCACGCTAAACAAATTCCATGTGGTGAAGTAGATAAAGCGCTGTTCTAGCCACAAAGATACACAGCACTCTAGGTTTGTGCTGGTGTATACTCCACCATGTCGCCTTGAGTGGATATTAATTTTCAGCTGTTAGATGGGCCATTCTGCAGCTCTGTCTCAAACCCTATATATCATAACAAATAGCAGGTCAACGCTCTCATTACTATGGTGGGCTAAATTAAAATGAAAGTGAACCTGTTTGATGCAGTATGAATCTATCATATTGGTGACCCAATGGATGCTTGCTGAACACCACCTCCAACTAGATTCCCACCATTCACTCATTTTCAATAGCTTTATCCTGGTCTCCAAAGCATGGCAGTGAGATGGCACAGAGGATGAGGAGATCCCCATGAGAAGGGACACCTAGGTGAGTAGCTCTGTGTAGACCTGAGGATATTGGTCAATCTTTTCACATGGGTAAAGTGACAGAAATGCCTTGTTAAAGCACTGTATTGGCCACAGACGAGAAAAGCTAAGCTGATTAGCCTGAAATGCCCACATCAGCAGAGAAAACACAGAGCTCCTTGTATGACTAAGTGGACTGTGGGTGGCAGACACCTTAAAAACTGAGCCTTTAGATCCTCCACAAAGTTAGATCAGCTTGAACATGTAGCCTTTAATGGTTGCTGACAAAGTTGCCTAAAGTGTGTGCGTGAGTGAGTGAGTGAGTGAGAGAGAGAGAGAGAGAGAGAGAGAGAGAGACACAACAGCAGGTCAATAACTATTAAATAAAGGATTACTGAAGTCTATTGCCAAATGTAATGTAATATTTTAAACTGCCATACAATTTATTTCTAAATAAATAAATAAAACTATCAACACGCAGTTTCCCTTAACACCAAGGAGCTTCCAGTGAGCACCAAGGAGTTCACAGGGATTGTATGATGGCCGCTCCATATAATCTAATAATAACTAATAATAAAAACACGTTATTTAACCAAGAAAGGTGTATATCATTCATACAGTTAAGTTTTATCTAAGGAGATATTTCTTTAGCATTTATGGAAGGTGTCTCAGGGGTTCGCATTTTTGTACGGTCAGTAACTTATCTTTCATGTGAAAGCCTTCAGGATTTAGCATTTTCTGGTTTCTCGGTAGCATGACAAGCTACATTTTGTTTTTCATTAGGGAAAAAAAACAAAACAAGAGAGGCTGGTGAGAGAACAACTGTTACAACATGTGATAACAGGAACGTCGCCATTTCCTAGTTGTTCCACAATATTGGATGTAACTAGAAACTGATTAAAAAAAAATTAAAAAATCATGTGGAACATGGGTCATTCTTTAATAATAACAATAATAATTTTAAAAAAGTGTCATCGCTGGCTCATCACTCTTTGCTTCGGATTACTTCACACCACGCCATCGATGATTCTTTTTCTATATCGGTATACCCCAAGTGTTCTATACCTTACATAATAAATAGCAGTTATTTTTGCTCAGGGTGTAGAGTATTAGTGTACAAATGTGCCAGTAAGTCAGTAACTAAGCAGACAGAACTAAAAACAAAAACAAACATGCATTTAGTATTATACAGTAGCATGGCAGAAAATTAGGTACAAGTAAATGATCTGAAAGTAGAACTTAATGATTTAAAAGACATAATTCATCGAATGTATGCCCAGCATCCAACCTCCAGCTTCCAGCGAAAAAAAAAATCTATATATTCAAAAACTGCTCGGGTCCATGGAAAAACCCTGGCAACACTACTTGGTGCTGGGTTTCTGGATATTCAGAAATCTAATCCTTTATCGAAATGAAAGGTGGCTTTTATTCACAGCTTAGAAGCTGAACAAAAGAAGAAAATGTAACATTTTAAAGCTGGTACAAACTTGTATTAAGAATTTACAACTTTCACTAAAACAGAAGTTTAAAAAAAAAAAAAAAAAGAATTCGAAAAGTTACACAACGTCCATCAACATCAGTGCAATCAGGAAAATATAGATTATAACAAGAGGGTAAAAGTTATTTATTCTAACTACTGAGAAGAATAAACTTTCTGATGGTGACGGTGACAGACACTCCATCTCATGATTACATCTCTGATTTAAGAGACAAACATCTGCACGCTTACGTCATTGTTTTCCTTCTCATTTCCTGAACTGAAGAACTGAAAGATCTCCAGCCTGGAACTGGGATCTTTATCGGCTTTCACACGGTCACAGAACAGGAAACAGACATAAGACATCAAACAGCACTACTTACTCCAACTCTCGAAGATTTAAACATCACCACTAACATATTCAATGATTCTTTTTCTGAAAAGTAGAGGTGTTGGTGTTACAATGCAGACCAATTTATTCAGTATTTTAGTACCTGAAAAGTGATTCCTACGGCATTTAACAGAAAACATTTTCATGTCCTTCAGTTTTCTGTAGATATGTTTGTATCCTGAGTATCTGGGGCAGTGGTTTGACTTGGTCGTTAAAGCTCTGAGTTACTGATTGGAAGGTCGGGGGTTCAAGCCCCAGCCCTGCCAGGCTCTAGGTTACTGATCGGAAGGTCGGGGGTTCAAGCCCCAGCCCTGCCAGGCTCTGGGTTACTGATTAGAGGGTCAGGGGTTCAAGCCCCAGCACTGCCAAGCTGTCACTGTTCGGCCCTTGAGCAAGGCCCTTAACCCTCCCTGCTCCAGGGGCGCTGTATCATGGCTGACCCTGTGCTCTGTCCCCAACTTCCTAACATGCTGGGGTATGCGAAGAAAAGAATTTCACTGTGCTATAATGTATATGTGACCAATAAAGACTCATTATCATCAGTAGCTTGCATCTTAATCGCTCAAAAAAGCTGGGGTTTTTTTTGTGTGTGTGTGAAAACATTTACCACTGAATTTACACTGATTTACAGTGGTTTTTTTTTTTTTTAAAAAGCACTATCCCGTGTGTTTCAAGAGGCCGATCATTACAGAATCAGTTTACCAATCAGTCCCTCCATGAGTCCGCGAGTTTGCGAACGCAGAAATGAATGCACCAAACTCCGCAATATTCGGAGGTGCTAGCAATTTTTCAAAAATTAATCGCGGATTTTCCGCAGATTTGGGCCAAGACGAGTCATGTGACGTCACCACGACGCGCGTTCAGCCAAAGCCCTCTTCGATTCCCGTGCATTGAACACGAGTACAGCGAGAAGGTTGCATTTACCAGCAAACATCATGGCAAAAGACAGTGCAAAACCATTTCAATGGCAAAATTGTGAAAATAGTCGCAGCAACATTAAGCATTTTTGACAGCAACAATCACATAACTCCGTGAAATCCTGTATAGACTTACTAATAAATTTGACTATGTAGGATTTTAGTGAAATTGGTTTTAATAGAAGATTCCAGATCCATGTTTTCACTTTGCTGTGCTACTTACATAACCCTACTTTCAATTTGTTGCAATTCTCAAAAACACGCTCATTTATTATCTAGACCATTGGTTCATCACTACAACAGAACTTATTATTATTGTTATTCCCCTTAACGATCCCAGTCATGTGCTACTCCAAGTTACTCCAGATGGTGTCATGGTAAGGAAATTATGCTTCCACAAATCCCCCTGACATCAGTGGTTCTCTTTGGCAGTGGAAAATACATAGAAAGGTTTGTGATTAGGAATTGTCTCAGGGGCCAGGATCTGCACCTTGTCATCAGTGGAAAACTACACACAGTCGTCACGGCTCAGTGAGGTCTCTGGTAGCAATGTCGACAGGATACGATCACCTCCATGCATTACAATAGATACAGAGAGAAAGATAACACCCAACACCTCACTACATTCAGCAGGTTTGCCTGGATTCAAACCTGAACCATTCACACGTGTTCATTGGGTTGATTTACAATTTATTCAGGAATACAATCCATTGATGGATATAGCACAGAGCAGTTAAAGAATAACAAGTAGCAGGTTAAGAATCCTAACAACAAAATGTTACCTTTGTATTATAATGTTATAATGATTTTAAAATCATAGAACCTTATTATACATTTTATACCACAGAATGCTGGATTCTGATTGGTGTGTAACAGTGTGTAATTATTGGAACTAACTTGTTAAAGAGAACTATAAATGCATAAAAAGTATGTTTCGTGCCTTAATTAATGGAAAATCTTAATCACCGGCAAATTGCGATGGTATAAGAGATATAAAAACAGTAACTCTGCATTACATTCCCCATCACGTTTTACATAGTTTGTATAAAAGTTCAAAACGTGAAGAATTAAGACAAATCCAGACAGACATTTTAGGTTACGTGTATTTTTTTATCATTTACACAAGCCACATCACATGCTCCGTACGTAAAGGTCCTTACTGGCTAAAATCATTCACGTTTATGATTCCTAACACAACTGGACCTGTAAGACACGGCTGCTTTGGGCCTGTTAATGTTTAACGTTACATCGTATTAGTGACTAATAATGTGATTTGGGCTGTTTTTCTGTGATGTTTTCGAATCAAATCTAAAAGCTTTTCGTGAGACAGCACCTCAAATGGGAAACCTAGATCCTGTCTGGCTTCCCAGACCATTCAGGGATCAAACATTTTCACACACACACACACACACACACACACACACACACACACCACTCAATCCTGATGCAATAAGAGCCAAGGTAAGTAAAGCCACCTTAGAAAGCATAGAGAGTGAATTACATGAAGTCTCAGAAAGGGAGAGAGAGACAGAGAGAGAGAGAGAGAGAGAGAGAGAAACACAGAGAGAGGGGCTGGCAGACATTTTCATTCTGTCCTGCTCCCTCCCCCTGGGTGGGTGAAGGGGACAGAGGAACAGCTGCAGTTCAAACAGTTATGGATGCCATTTTAATGACAACATATCCATTAATACCATAAATTCTTCCTCCTCAGACAACAACTGTATCAACAAGCTCTCCTGAGACAACCTTAACCTTTCAATGAAGGAACCCCTCCGCGCGCACACACGGCTAAAAGAGAAGAGCTCACTACTAAAAGCCTGAACTGCATAAATGCAGCGTGAGAAAGAAGAGAGAGAGAGAGAGGAGACCTGGAGAGACAGGTTTTCATGTTCAGTACTCGCAGCTGTCCTTCAGCAATCGCTGAATTCGCTCTGGAAGCCTCTGCCATTCAGCAGCAAGTCAGGAGACGCTCGCACAGCAGTAAACAATCCTGTTCAGCCAGGCTTCTTTGTCCACGCATCTCCCGGCTCAACCCCACCCCCTGCTTTTGCTATTCTGACGACACAGCTCCTGATTCCTCCTCCCGGATGTGCCCTGGAGCACTACAACACACAAACGTGGTGCGCTAGAGAAAGAAAATAAAGAGGCTTCTCTACCTTGCAGTTTCCTCTGTAGCTTCAGCTCCTAATCCAAACATAGCCTTCCAGCTTGGTCCCAACCTTGAGTGAGCATTCAGTCAGCCAGGGCTCCTTACCCAGCATGCTTCATTCCACACAAAGGCAGAGGAGGTGTGACCAATCACATTGTGACTGAAATCATTCCCCCATCCCCTCCTCCTCCTCCTTGATCACTCACTCCTTCTGAATTGCCCACTGACACTCAAGGCGGGGCTTCACCAGAGGGTTGTTATGGCAACGTTTCCAATGAGCCACATCTCCCTCTGACTTTCTCTTGGTTCACATCTCAGTGTGCTTCCTTTACTTCCTGTTTGGCTCCTCTCTTTTTTTTCCCCAGGACCATTTAAAAAAAAAAAAGATTAAGAAAGAATAATCTCTTTGGACCGCAGATGTTCTGAATTCTGAGTGGACAAATTATATTCCCTTTGTAGTGCACTATTTTCATTATTTTATTTACCTTTATTTAACCTGGGGGAAAAAAAAAACTCACTAAGATTAAAAATCTCTTTTACAGGAGTGTCCTGGCCAAGATAGACAGCAGAGTTTGCATATAAAATTATACAACAAAGTTGCAACATACAATACTAAATCCAACATAAAACATACAACCAGTTCAAAACGTTTACTCACTATTAATTCACTCACTAGGTTACGTAGTAAAATAACTGAAAATGACTAACACACCGAGTTTTGTAACTTCGGCTCCGTCTGGAGAAGCTTCCAATCCAAAATGGCGGCATATATGAAGGAAGTTTTACCAAGCTCAGTTCTGACAAGGGGCACACAAAGATCGTAACTTGATTGAGAACGTAATGAGTAATTGCCAGGAAATTTCCGTTGAATAAAACAACAACGATAAGAGGGCAAATAACCCAATATGGCTTTATATATCAATAAATACCAATACATTTTTCTTTGAATATTCAACGAAGGCCAAGCGACTCTTTTGTATAGTTCACAGTGGTGTGTTGAAAATTTACAATCAGTTATAAATCTCAGAGTACCATTATACCAAGCATCCAAAGAGGCGATAAGGTAAGAGGGAGCATGCTGATACACTACATCCCCATAATCAAAAACCGGTAAAAAAGTAGTGGACACTAATTTCTTCCTGACACTGAATGAAAAGCAAGACTTATTTCTAAAGTAAAATACTAACTTTTGAGTTTTCGCCTCAAATAATTAATATGTGAACCAAAACGTAATGTGTTATCAATAATAATACCAAGGTATTTATACTCCGACACTGATGTAATCTGACTTGCCTGAGAAGTCCAAAGAGTGACTGAATTTTCTGGAGACATTTTAGAGTTTGAGAATAACATGCATTTTGTTTCTTCAACATTTAAGACCAGCTTCAAAGCACAAAACCTATTCTGGAGAGATATATTATATATATATATATATATATATATATAGATATCTATCTGATCTGGTCTATCATATATATATATGAAAGATTGTATTAAAATTATAGATAAAAAGCAAATGCTTAATATCTATAATTTTAATACAATCTTTCATGATACAAGGGGGAAGCTCCGTAGTGGTTTTGTTGCCAGTTAGAAGCTTAATATTCCTCCAGAACTTCCTAGAGTTTGTTGAATTTGTTGTAGTTTTATCAAGAAAATAATCGGATTTAGCCTTTCTGATTGCAGCTGTGCATTTAGTACGAGTTTAAATTTGTTTGTCTAGCCTTAGCCCATGCTGAATCCTGCTCTGGAATAAAATCATTTAAGGCAGCCGAGAACCACTGTTCGTTCTGGCATTTAACTCAACATTTTCCTCATAGGTGCGTGCTTATTAATAATTAACATAAGACCATCATAAAAAATATACCCAGGGGCAATCAACATCTGGGATTAAAGTAATTTCATCCCAATCAAATTTAGCAAGATCATATAAAAAAAGCTTGTTCCTTAAAATATTTCATAGAATGCCTAGTAATAATTCTTGGGTTCTGCTTAGGTAACTTCCTGTCTCTGACTACTGCCACAACACAGTGGTCACTAACGTCATTTGCGAACACAGAAACTGAAGAGTATTTATGTGGAACGTTTGTAAGAAACAAGACCTATTAATGTAGAATTTTCTGGAAATTTCAAATTAGGCCTAGTGGGTCTGTCACAAAGCATTTTAAAATCATTGGATATTGCATGCATCCAGTTCAAATTAAATAATTTCCTTATAATTCAAAGAAGCCAACGAATGCATTACAGAATGTAAACCACAACTAGTAGCTGACGGAGGTCTATAACAGTCAGCTATGGTGAGCTGAAGGGTCTTAGACACAGAAAGATTTAGAGATAATAGTTCATACTGTTTAGCTATTGAAATTGAAAGTAGCAATGTTGTCTTAAAATGCTCTCGGACATAAACTGCTCCCCCACACCCCCTTTTTGGTCTATCTGATCTAAAAACCTTACAACCTGTAATACTATTATCTTTGTCTGAGATAGACTTATTAAACCAAGATTTATATATGCCTGAACATCTGCATTTGTATTTTTAGCCCAAATATACACCATATTGTAATTTAGGCAACAGACTACGAATATTTAAACCCCAGTCCTGACGTTGATTTTAGTTCAATCAGAGTAGTGAAATTTGAAGCAATGTGAGGTCCTGGGTTTGGTGGTACATTCCCAGACATTAATAGCATTAGAACTATTAAGCTCCTTCATTTGACTGGATTACTCGCTCTAATTCTAATCATCGGCCCCAAACAAGAAAAAAAGTTAATAATACAATAATTTTCTTCCCTGGTTAAAGCACATCTTGTAAGATCAGAATACGTAAAATTCAAAGAGTACAACATCTGATAATATTGTTCAGAAATGACAATGTTAGTAGACAGTCCATAATGTGTCCAGCTATCAAAATTTATGGATGAGGAATTGCACAATAATGGTAGACAAGAGACATACCCGCTGCCACTCCTGTAAACACAAGGTGTCCAAAGGAATAAACTCAAAAAGAGCACACATCCAGTGGTTAAACACCACATTGTGCTCCAAGAAGTCCTCAGCCAAGAAGTCCAAATAAGTCCATAAAGCAAAGCAGAGCACGCACCAAAACTCTTTTGCAACTGACCAGGATCCCCAGCACACCGTCGATTAAAAGGCTGAGTTGCGAGATTGAGCAGCCAGTTCTAATAAAGATGCAATGGCAAATGGCACCAACGAAGCAACAACAAACACGCCCTTGTTAGGGGGCTCGGGTCCAAAATTGCAAAAATGTGCAGAATAAAATGCTGTTCTCCTTGCTGCTCCTTGATACTTGCTGCGACGCTGCTTTCCCTCACTGCCAGGCCCGCGGACTGGTGCTTGTGTACGATGTAACAAAAACAGCCGGATTAAGATCCAGATCCTGAACAAACAGAAGCTCGTAGACTTAAAAACTCCAGGCTTGAGCAACAGCACACAATCACACAAGCTTGACAGCTTGAGCCAGGTGTAACTACAAGTGTGACACCACACTGAGTCCCAAGGGAGCACACGCTGACTAAACGACATTTACTATAATAAACACAGCGTTGAAGACGGAATCATGTAAAAATTGGAGAGCTTTTAAATTCAAAACCAGGATTGTGGCTTTTTAAAAACACGTAACACCAGAAAGTAAAAAGGAAAAAGTAAAAAGGAAATAATAAAGTAATAAAAGACGACAGACGAAGACAAACGCGAACAAACTAACGAGCTGCCATCTTGGATTGCAGATGCATATGCTATAAATACTATAGTATTACCCATAAGGCACTGCAAATCCAAGGTACAATTCCCGTACGTCTCAAAGTTTACTCGTCAGAATGGATTCCAGACTGACGAACAACAAAAAAGCTCTTTAAAGAACAAGAAAGCCAAAAGATACGTGTTAGTCATGTATTTAATACATAAGATCACTTTTAAACCATCTATATTTTTGTAGTTTGAGTAAATAGTGAAAAAGAGAAAAGGAACTATTTTAGACACAGCACTCGACTCTCATACACGTGCTTCATCGGAGGGGGATTTTCTGTAAATTCTACAAAATATCTTCTGGTCTGTACTCATCATGATACATCGTAACTTGATAAACAAACAATGTTACAGTCCACTTTTCTGAGGGTATCACTGGTTCTGTCAGTACTGTGTCTCAAAACACAAATGGCACTGTGGCATTGTTTGTAGATAGTGAATAGGAGGCCAAAATGGTGTTCCTGTGAATCCCAGTTTGAATAAGTAACGTAAAAGCATTAACTATCAGTGTCAAGAAAGCATTAATTGAGTAAAACACATACAATAAACATGAAACTAAATTAAGGTTACCGATTAGTGCTTTCTTGTGTTTTCCTTTGATTACGAACGGCACATTCTTCCTCTTCTGTGGCTTATACAAAACAAACGTCGGTCTAAAATTACAGACTCATTAATAACATCAAATACTAATTAATAATTTTCATCTACATGATATCTACCATTATTTTCATGCCACTAGTTATATTGGCATGTGTGTTATTGAAGGCCCAGTTTCCCAACAGCATCAGTTTTGCAAGATCATCTTAACTACAATCGTTCTACAATTTAACTAGGATCTATGCTGTAATGACTGCATAATCGTGCAAAGTTGTACAATCTAGTTAGACTTGGTTAGATATATAAAGCAGCATGTTGAGAAAAAGCAATACTATTAGTTGCTTACTATTATTACTACTGCTATTAATATTATTTCTCTTAACATAAGTATTAGTTAGAGCCGATATTTGTTTCGCACTGGTAATGTTGTATTGCTGTTTTAATATTGTACCGTGAACAGTCATGCCAATAAAGCAATCTTTGAGTTTGGGTCTACAGGATACTGACAAAACTGATCTAAACAGAACAGAATGGACATTCTTTAGTGTAATTTGCAATATACATTCTAGTCTGTGCTTCAACTTGTGTGCATTTGTGTGATATGGAAAGACTCTGACATGGTGTCCGCAAGAGTATTGGAAAGTCTTTAAAGAGGAAAGTAGCTAACGCTTGCTCACAAAGTAGCTAGAAGTCACCAGATGTCATTTGGCACATTCACCGACTCTTCAGGATTGTTTGCATATCGAAATGTGTTACATGTAGGAACTAGAGTTTTATAAGAATAGAAAACAATACAACTTATATATATATATATATATATATATATATATATATATATATATATATATATATATATATATATATATATATATATAGAGAGAGAGAGAGAGAAAGAAGTCGTCTTTGGGCACGGCACCACAAACTAACTACTCACACATCAAGAAATCAAACAAGATGAATGGTCTGGAAATAAACTTACAGGAAATGATAACGGATGGAGTAACTCACTTTTATTACTTGCAAATATCACCAAGAAAAGAGTTTAAAAACGATGAGCAAAAAAAAGTGAGTGGATGGACAAACAATGGTGCTCAGCAGTTGGCCGTTGTGGCTTATACAAAACAAACGTTGCCAACAACAGAGATCAGTTATTGGTTGTTGGTAAAATAGGGTCATGTAAGTGAAAGTCAGTCAGGCTTTACAAACTTGTGGTGGGTTAACCGAACCTCTTCTCTTAACTCATATAACCAGCTGCTGGAGAGCTGTATCGGCTGCAGGACAGTCATTAATGCCTGTTCAAGAAGTTGCTAGACTCTTTTAAATAAATAAATAAACAAACATTTAAAATTCAGTCTTGCAACAAAGTTGGCAACACCGATCAGCAAAGAGAGTGTAGTTAAGCTGTTAAGGTGACAATGATATGTGAGAGGAGGAGGTGGAGTGAGGGAGCGGGAAGGGGTGATGTATGCGAGTGGGGGAAGGGCAAATCATCTAAGGAGACGTTACGTGACACAATGGCCCTCTGGTTTTTCAGATGCCCTCTGTGGATATGCCTCACCCCCACACACACACCTCCCTATAACTTTATGTTCCCACGCCTGGCTGCCCAGAAAAGGGGAGCAGGGCCAACAATCAGGAAGTTTAAATTACAAGACAGGCCAGTTTCTTAATGACAGTACTACAGTTCATTACCGTAATTAACTTCAAACACAAACAGGCTGATTAGAGTTCGCTGAAACATGTTGATAATGTTGATATATCGAAGGCCTCGGTTACGGTTCATGGACTTGTAATCTAAAATAGTATCTTTTTCATTTTTTTCATAAACATGGCTGACCGTAAACGATGACTAATTTTAAACAAGAGGCAGGGACATGTGTATGGAACGCAGAGAAATATAACGAACCTAAAGCATCTCTTGAGAGAGCTTACCATGGTTTCTAAAAGCCAGACAAAAAGGTTAACCATCAATTTTCCAAATTCAAACTATTTAAATGGCACTATAAGGACGAAGTGGTGGGCCTCCAATCCATCATGGCTGACAGCGTGTTACAGCAGGGAAATCCTCGGCATGCTGAGTGTATTCCCTCAGCCATGACGGAGCATGCGCTCTTCCTGCACTCTCTGCACTTCAGGTCGTTACCTCCTGATGTGTGAAAACACAGAGCAGGTGCTGCTTCAACAAATCACCAGCCAAGAGGGAGCGGCTGTAGGCCACCACACGCCTGCGTGATCACAACCTCCCTCTGGAGTTCATCAGAGTGCTGAGCTTTAACAAACCTCAGAGCTGCATGCACGGCACAAGAAAGGGGGATTAACCTGAGCAGAATAAATTTGTAGAAAAGTCAAAGGAAAGACTTCATTACTTGTGCTGAACTATTAAATACTTTTTGAATTTGAAACACGAGAAACAGTCATCAAATATTGCAGCTGTGGATTTTCAACAGAGTGCTTAATTATTACAGTATACAGCAATCACAAGTCCTTCTGTGTAATATTATTAATTGGCATAAAACAAGCGTTCAATTTAGGTTGCGTCTTGGGGGTACAGAGATCTCCCTAGTTCATGCCAGCGCTCCGCTAGTTATCTCCTACATCAGACCATGTCATTTATTACATGTTGATTGCGAATTATACCACAGCACTGTTGAATTCTCAAAATCAAGATCAGACATAAAGTGTTGGTTTGTTTTCTATACCATGACAATAGTTCCTACTGTAATTCAAATCACAGGTTTGTAATCAAGCATGCACTCTAATCATCGTTTCTATAGTAACAGCTCATTCACAGGGACTTGTTTAGAGTTCACATAATCCAAATCTAATGATAAAATAATTTAAAAGAAATTTGTTTATTAACTAAGAAAATTGTGCAGTAGTTGAGATGGTTTAGTTTTCTTTAAGGAGACGATTATTTAACACTGCTTCAAGGAATCTCCAGTATCAGTGTTTTGTAAGAGATAAAGCTGTTCCTTTATGTTTTCTACCATGGGAAAGTCTTCAGGACAGAGCAGCTTGGTGCTTTCCGGTGCTTTTCTCAGTAGACTGCATTTTTGTCTCAAGTTCAAGAAAGAGGAGGGAAAAAAAAAAAAAAAAGGAGAGGCTGGTGACTGATGTTTTTAATTGGTATAATAAGTAACTGACTTGTTTAGTGGGAATTCAACAACATTAAATGTAACTACAAAAGGATAAAATGACAATGCATCATTCTTTAATGTAAAAAAAAACAAACGGTTGACGTTGGCTGTGGTAAAAGAGGAATAATAAGTTTGGGTTGTGCTGTTATACTAATTTAATACGAATGTAATGAAACAATAGGGGAAGTACCTGTGCTACACATTAACGGTTGGCTGTGATATTAGATATTAGATAGAGAGGCTAAAATCTAATATCCATTAATAGCTCAACAACAAAACTAATGTTGATCAATGAATTATATCAAAGGTATATTTTTGTCAACTGAAAACCTTTAACCTAAATTATTAGTTGTATTTTTAATCTATGCCTCTTTGCCTTGTTTGGGTTCATGACTAGATTTTCATGTTTTGTTTCCAAATGTCTTTTTTTTTAATGCTGGCTACATACTTTCATTAGAAAGTCCAACTTGCCACACACTTGGGGCAATGTGTCTGTGCATTTTGAAGCTTTGGTTTCATTACTGTCCATGGACATACACTCTGCTTAAAAAAAAACAAAAAACAAAACAATAGAAACCATCACAGAAATTCTAATGTTTTCCACTATAAATACCATTACAAACCCTCAGATAACCATTAAAACCATTACATTATTGGTCCTTAATGGTATCCACCAAATATAATGTTCCACCAATAGAAGGCAACAAATTACCATTAGAGAACTAAAGAGACCATTACAGTTTCCATTAAAACCAATACAATTCCAAATACCACCATTACAAATTCTATGAGGGTTTCTATTGCTTTTTTCAGCAGGGCAGTTAAATCCAAGTTTTAAAAATTCCTTGCTATACTTGGAGAATTTTCCTGCTTTGCTTGGATGTTCCTCCTCTTATGATTTTCTTTCACTGACAATGTGTCTCTCCATTTTAAGTGATTTTAAGTGAGTCCTAAAGCTGAAGACATTTTTAGCCACAAAAATAATGATTTAGCTAGCTAATACTGTAATTTACTTTGAACTCTCACGTGTTAAGTAGTATCTCATGACATGAGCAATAATTAATTCAATCAACTTCTATCACTTTTGACTTCTCGGCCTCTCCAGGATTTTGAGATCACAGAAATTAACGCAAAATTAAAGAAACGCTGCAATTTTCAGAGGAGCTTGCAATTTTTCTAAATTGCTGCAGATTTTCCGCAGATTTGGGCAAAGATGCGTCATGTGATGTCATCACAACACGCATTCAGCCAAAGCCGTCTTTGATTCACGTGTGTCCAACATGAGTACAGCTAAAAGGTTTCATTGACCAACAATCATCACCGTGAAAGACCGTGTAAAACAATTTTGTGCAACTGCAACTTCGCCAATTAAAGTAGCTCCCTTTCAAAGGGAACTAACCATTGCATGAACTTCACGCTGTGGGAAGCACCCTCATTCATGACCTGTATCTGAAGCTTGTGTAACATCATGCCTATTTATAAGCCTGCTGTGACTGGGAGACGTGGCAATTAAGTGCGTCGCCTGGTATAAAAACAGCACCTGTGAACCTCGCAGACAGCCTTACTTTCTTCAGCGAGACTGCATGTCAGTCATTTGTGTAACGCTGGAAAAAGACTTATTTTCTCGATCTTTTTTTTTTTTTAAAGAGAAAAGTATGAATGAGAGAGAATTCAGGAAGTGTGTCACGCCTTGCTCCCGTTTCGTCACGGGGGGGGGACACATTTTCTGTGTTAAATGTCTAGGGATGGAGCACGCCAGGGCAGCCCTCGAGCGGTCTGTGTGCATTGTGAATGCCTCACATTTAGGCAGCTCTGCTCGCAGCTCGTTCTCTTCTCGGCTGAAGGGAGTTCGGTTTCAGAGCCTCACGGATCTGGGCTGGCCGCTGCTGAGGCAGCCAGCCAGCTCAGGTCCTGGGGATATAGATATTCCTGGGGATATGGATCTAGAAGAGGAGCTAGAGACGAGCGCTGCTCTATCTCTTACGCTGTATTCCGGGTCCGTCTCTCCACCGGATTTTGGAGCTTGCGTCGCGACTTCTCCTTCCGCTATGGAAAGCCAAAAAAAACAAAACCTCTCTGATTCCAAATAGCCAGAAAGAGGGTGCCATTGCACCAAAAATGGAGAGCAGCTCTCAAGCATATAAAGAGCTGCTTGAAGTGATTACTAAGGCAGAAAAACTAAATCTAGACTGGCCCAGGGAAAAGGAAGTGGCTTGTAGCAGGCTGGACAAGCACTTCTCCCCAGTGAAAATAAATCTCCATCATACCACAGAAAACTCCCCTTTTTTTCCAGTAGTGCATGATGAAATATCACACTTACTAGCCATATTTATAACCTCACAACGACAGATTATTCAGCCATCATGGGGAATGAACGGCACGGCTATTTAGCTATGTCGAAGGTGGAGGAGGCGCTTGCGAGATACCTCTCTCCATCGACGGTAGGAAATTTAGGGGGGCCAGCTTTGCCATCCAAGCCATGTAAGGCCACCTTGGCATTGGTGGGCAAGGCCTATGCAGCAGCAGGTCTTGCTTGTGGGTCACTGCATACTATGACAGTGTTGCAGGCCTACCGAGCAGACCTGCTGAGTGAGCTTGACATACAGTGGCGTTCAGCCATTTCCTTCACAGTCATTTCAAGTTTGTCAGCGCTAGTGCAAGGGTAGCACAGAAGGCGAGTGTGGTGGCCCATCTCCCCCTGCGGAGAGCCAGGGGGACTGGGTGGCCACAGTCGCAGCTTGCTAATAGGCCTGATCTGAGAATGATCAAAGGCCAAGCAGACAAAGAAGGAGCAGTCCTGATGGGCCGTGGAGAGACATATCAGGGGGCATGAGGTTGTTACGGCAGTTAGCCCCCAGTATTACTGGAGGGCCACACCTAGCCAAGGCTGTACCAAGTTTTCAGTCTTCTCTGGTCAGTGAGCTGTCACAGGGCAACAAAAATCCTGCGTTCCTCCAACAGAATGGGGAATAGTTAACGTTTATTAAAAGACCATCTGGCAGTGTGGAAACTACTGCCAAATGTGTTGCCATGGGTTCTGTCTACCATAGAAAAGGGTTAACAGGTCCAGTTCAGAGCTCGACCCCCCCCCTTTTCAGAGGTATGCTCACCACAGTAGTCAGCACAGAGCAGGGCCCGATGTTAGCACAGGAAGTAAGATCCCTCTTGGAAAAGCGGCCATAGAAAATGTACCCCAATCCCTGAGGGAGGGAGGTTTTTACAGCCGTTATTTCCTGGTCCGTAAAAAAGATGGGAGTATGCAGCCAATTTTAAATCTGTCTCATCTGAACCAGGCTCTTCGGACATACAGGTTTCACATGTTGACGCTCAAACTTATTGTTCCACAGATTCAGTTTGAGGTCTTGTTTGTGATGACAGATCTAAAAGGATAGCATAGAAATATCGGCCCGTCACAGGAAGTTCCTGAGGTTCACATTTGGAGGCAACGCCTACCAATTACGGGTTCTTCCTTTCAGGCTAGCTTTATCCCCTTGCACCTTCATAGAGTGCATGCCATTCTGGCTCCCTTGCTACTCCAGGGTATCCATGTACTAAACAACCTGGATGACTGGTTAATTCTAGCACAATCCAGGGAACTGGCGATTCAACATTGAGATGTTGTTCTCGCCCATATGAAGTGCTTGGGGCTCAGGTTGAACCTCAAGAAAAGTATCCTTTCTCCAGTGCAGAGGACAACTTTTCTAGGGTTTATATGGGATTCTATTACGATAAGGGCATTTCTATTCCCAACATGCATAGGGTCAGTCACATCAACATTGAGCAAGATAAAGCTGGACCTGGGCATCCCCTCCAGTCTCTACAAGAGAGTGTTGGGGCTTATGGCAGCAGCAGCCAATGTCATACAATTGGGCCTATTGCACGAGACCATTTCAGTGGTGGCTGAAAAGTCTGAGAGTAATCAGTGTCACACGGCGATGCCTACATGCCCTAAGAATTTGTCCAGCACATGGTCTCTGGAGTGGCCTCATCTGGAGCTGCATATAAAATCGCTTAGAGAGCCGTATTTCTAGCACTGAAATTCTTTCTTCCTCAATTGAGAGGTCACCATATGTTAGTTATGACAGACAGCACAGCAAGGAGGTTCTGCACATTCATGCCCCCTGTTCAGGCAAACACAACTAATTCTTCTCTGGGTGGAGGAAAAGTTTTTGTCAGTAAGTAAAACGTACATTCTGGGCAACCGGAATATGGGGACAGGCATCCTGTCAAGGCAGGGGCTGAGGCCCAGGGATTGGAGGCTCCATCCACAAGAGGTGGAGTCCATATGGCAGCTGTTCGGCTAAGCAGAAGTAGATGTGTTTGCCTCCAAGGAAACAACACACTGCCCGTTGTGGTTCGCCCTCACTCCTCCCGAACCATTGGGGCTGAACACCATGGCGCACATGTGGCTGAGGTCACGTTTGTATGCTTTCCCCCCCCAATCGCTCTGCTCCCACAAATTCTAGCGAGACTTCACCAAGACCGTCTACGTCTTCTGCTAGTAGCACCTTATTGGCCAGCTCGAATACGGTTCTCAGAGATAATATCCCTGCTAGACGGCACTCCTTGGGAGATTCCCATCCCAAAGGATCTACTGTCTCAAGCAGGAGGGCTGATTTATCACCCTCGGCCGGAACTATGTATACTGTGTGTCTGGCCCCTGAGGGGCACACACTCATAGATTCTGGTCTCACAACTGAGGTTGTAGAGACTGTGTTGAACGCAAGTGCCCCATCCTGGAGGAAATTGTATGCACTCAAGTGGACTTTTTGTCTCGTGGTGTGAGGAACGTCAGCGAGACCCAGTGAACTGCACAATAGCTACAGTCCTAGGGTTCTTACAAGGACAATTCTCAGCAGGGTTGGCTCCTTCTACAATCAGAGTCTATGTGGCTGCTATTTCGGGCAGCCACGCCCCTATTGATGGAGCCTCTGTGGGGCAACATCCTATAACATCAAGGTTATACGTGGTGTCCGGTGGCTGAGGTTCATCTGCAGACCACACATACCTTCATGGGACCTTTCTGTGGTCCTGCAAGGCCTGTCAGGTGCCCCATTTGAGCCCTTAAAGTCAGCCTCAGAGAAGCTTCTGACTCTAAAGGTAGCTCTTCTGCTGGCCCTGACATCTCTCAAACGAGTAGGAGATCTACAAGCTCTCTCTGTTGCCCCTTCCTGCCCTGACTTTGCCCCTGGATTAGTCAAGGCCTTCTTATATCCTAGGTCGGATTATATTCCTAAAGTACTTATGTCTGCTCCCCAGCCGGTAGTGTTGCATGCTTTTTGCCCTCCTCCATTCCTCACACCAGAACAAGAGAAATTGCACCGACTGTATCCAGTAAGAGCTCTCTGTACTTACGTCCACCACTCTGGCCAGCGGCGTAAGTTGGAGGAGCTGCTGGTCTGCTTTGACAGTGAGAGTAGAAGTGATGCTGTGTCGAAGCAGTGCATCACTAATTGGATATTGGAAGCAATCTCTATCACTTATGAGGCGCACGGTCTCACAATGCCTCTGGGCATAAGGGCTCATTACACTGGGGGGTCGCCTCCTTGAAGGCTTTGGCCAAAGGGGTACCCTTACAGGATGTGTGTGCTGCAGCAGGGTGGTCTACACTGCACACATTCCTTCGATATTACAAACTGGATATACATTCCACAGCAGGCTTGAGTGTCTTGCAGTGACCCTCAGGCTCTGATCTTTTCAACAGGTCATGCCCTCAGTATTCTCATTCCCATAGCGTGAAGCTCACCCAACGTTGAGTTCCCTTTGAAAGGGAAGTCTGGGTTACGCATGTAACCCTGTTCCCTGAGAAGGGAACGAGATGGTTCACAGGCTTCCCACAGCATGAAGTTCAGCCAACGTCTTACTCCATTCTCAGCGAACAGGGTTACATGCGTAACCCAGACATTTTCCACAAAAAAATTCAGTAAGTTGAATTGTAAATTTTGAAAAAAGCCGCAGAAAAATCAAGCATTTTTAGCTTGATCACAAAAAAACTTGGCGAAATCCTGTACAGACAGAATTATGAGGCTTAAGTTTATATAGAAGATTATATAGTTTAATTTTTTATAGTTTATCATTTTATTTTTACCTTAATGTGTCACTGACATTTTATCACTGTCTTACGAACCACCTGCAATGCTACCACAAACCCATGGTTGGGAAACCCTATATTATATCAAAAGGTTTCTTCAATGGAACAAAATGTATGATGTGGAACTAACTATTACACACACTTAAAGGGCAGTTAGGTAGCTGCATTTGTTTTTATTATATATTAAAAAAGTTTTTCCAAGTCCACTGGGTTCATGACCTATTTCCTCCCAATACCAAGCATGGAAAACAAAAAAAAGCCATAACCCTTTTGTTCAGTCCAAAAACACAAAACAAAACAAAACAAAACAAAAAATCACATTAAACTTACAGATCTGTCATGTGTCCTTTTGTGTAATTTATTCTTTGATTGGACAATATGTGTTTAGTTTATCTACGTTTAGTTTAGCTGTAACATATTTTGGCTTGCTGTGTTTCTCCTTCAGCCACTCAAGTTTTTAGAGTAAAGCAGACTCAGTATTAGCACTTTAGAGAAAAAAAAACACTTCAGGTCATAGCAGCTCCAGCATAAAAATAACAACTCTTTCACATTTCCCATTAAATTTCATGATGCACTACAAACCAAAATAACAAACTATTGTAAAACAACCTCATTATTTGCATTGAAACCCTGAGCGCAGGCTTCAGCGTATGCACTTTCATCTGGTTCTGCTTTATCATTCAAATCAGCTCGCTGTGCAGACACACTATGGAAACACGAAGCAAACAAACAGCACCAAGCAGTAACGTGATCTCAGAAACTACTATTTAAATCGAACAGTGTGAAAAATGAAATACCAAACAGCCTGGATTTGAGATTGCTTCCTACCTGCAATGAGATTAATGTCACATGAGAGAAAACAAGTGAAAAGGGCGTGAGAGAGAAAATTGTGTGGCCATAAAAAAAAGTAGGACGGGCCATAAAGTGCCGAGAGTTATGCCTGCTATTCTTAATGCAACACTAACAAGCACTAAAAGACACAACCTTGAACACATTCTCAGGCACTCTTAAACAGAAGTGCACACACTCAAATTTGCTTAATGAAAGCACAACACTAGCACACACCCCAGTAAAAGAAAAACAAAGCGGTTTTTCAATTACCAATCTTCGCTGATACTGCAGGGTTAATATAATATTTATTTATGAAAAGATCCTGGGACAAAACGTGCATAAACATGAGTATTTCTCAATATCCAAAAATAATAAAGCTCAAAAGGCTGAGCAGTTTAAGTAACCACACAAGTGACATTTCTATCCAAATGATTACACAAGTTATACTCAAATTTTAAAAAAAGTGGCATAGCCACATCTATGAGGAGGAACAAGCTGACAAAATGAAAACACCACCAGCCAAAAACCATACAATCATACGTTTCTATCTATTAGTTAAACAGTACTCAAGCTGTGCTATGTTCTACATAACAAGCTATATTAGCTGTTAGCTAGTTGAGCATTTAATTAGCAGTACCAATAATTCTTTAGAGAGATTATAATGCAATACGGATATTACTGCAACGGATTTCCCAAAAAAAGGGTGGAGAAAGGTGACTTGAGGCTGATTCCTTAGCTGTTTTGTTCAATGTACTATACTCTGGGTGATTAGTGGTGCATAATTTACGCATGATTTTGTAGACTTTCCAAAACCATGTGGAAATTAGCACCATGCATGTTAATCTGAGCTGGGTCGACGATGTAGCATGGCCTTCCCCCAGAACTGGAATACTTTAGGTCTGTCAGTGCAGGCTGTTTTCCTTCAAGTGTGTAATAATTAGAGCCACAACTAATCGATAAAATCGATAATGATCGATTATGAAAATCGTTGTCAACGAATCTCATTATCAATTAGTTGGTCTGGCACATTTACTCAAATGCGTTACTTCTGCTCCGAAAACATACAACCGGAAACATGGCAGAGAGTACAGACCAAAGCTGTTTCCCAAATGACATACTATGCACTTTACCGTCTAGTGTATGAATTTTAGAAAGGTAGTATTGTCTCAAATGGAATGCCAACGTTTTAAATTTTTTTTTTTACTAACTGTAATTACAGTATCTCACAAAAGTGAGTACACCCCTCACATTTTTGTAAATATTTGATTATATCTTTTCATGTGACAACACTGAAGAAATGACACTTTGCTACAATGTAAAGTAGTGAGTGTACAGCTTGTGTAACAGTGTAAATTTTCTGTCCCCTCAAAATAACTCAACACACAGCCATTAATGTCTAAACCGCTGGCAACAAAAGTGAGTACACCCCTAAGTGAAAATGTCCAATTTGGGCCCAATTAGCCATTTTCCCTCCCCGGTGTCATGTGACTTGTTAGTGCTACAAGGTCTCAGGTGTGAATGGGGAGAAGGTGTGTTAAATTTGGTGTCATCGCTCTCATACTCCCTCATACTGGTCACTGGAAGTTCAACATGGCACCTCATGGCAAAGAACTCTCTGAAGATCTGAAAAAAAGAACTGTTGCTCTACATAAAGATGGCCTAGGCTATAAGAAGATTGCCAGGATCATGACACTGAGCTGCAGCATGGTGACCAAGACCATACAGCGGTTTAACAAGACAGGTTCCACCCAGAACAGGCCTCGCCATGGTCGACCAAAGAAGTTGAGTGCACGTGCTCAGCGTCATATCCAGAGGTTGTCTTTGGGAAATAGACGTATGAGTGCTGCCAGCATTGCTGCAGAGGTTGAAGGGGTGGGGGGTCAGCCTGTCAGTGCTCAGACTATACGCCACACACTGCATCAAATTGGTATGTTGTCCCAGAAGGAAGCCTCTTCTAAAGATGATGCACAAGAAAGCCCGCAAACAGTTTGCTGAAGACAAGCAGACTAAGGACATGGATTACTGGAACCATGTCCTGTGGTCTGATGAGACCAAGATAAACTTATTTGGTTCAGATGGTGTCAAGCGTGTGTGGCGGCAACCAGGTGAGGAGTACAAAGACAAGTGTGTCTTGCCTACAGTCAAGCATGGTGGTGGGAGTGTCATGGTCTGGGGCTGCATGAGTGCTGCCGGCACTGGGGAGCTACAGTTCATTGAGGGAACCATGAATGCCAACATGTACTGTGACATACTGAAGCAGAGCATGATCCCCTTCCTTCAGAGACTGGGCCTCAGGCCAGTATTCCAGCATGATACCGACCCCAAACACACCTCCAAGATGACCACTGCCTTGCTAAAGAAGCTGAGGGTGAAGGTGATGGACTAAACCCTATTGAGCATCTGTGGGGCATCCTCAAATGGAAGGTGGAGGAGCACAAGGTCTCTAACATCCACCAGCTCCGTGATGTCGTCATGGAGGAGTGGAAGAGGACTCCAGTGGCAACCTGTGAAGCTCTGGTGAACTCCATGCCCAAGAGGGTTAAGGCAGTGCTGGAAAATAATGGTGGCCACACAAAATATTGACACTTTGGGCTCAATTTGGACATTTTCACTTAGGGGTGTACTCACTTTTGTTGCCAGCGGTTTAGACATTAATGGCTGTGTGTTGAGTTATTTTGAGGGGACAGCAAATTTACACTGTTTCACAAGCTGCACACTCACTACTTTACATTGTAGCAAAGTGTCATTTCTTCAGTGTTGTCACATTAAAAGATATAATCAAATATTTACAAAAATGTGAGGGGTGTACTCACTTTTGTGAGATACTGTATAAGCCGTTTCCAAGTCAGTGACACATGAGGTCATATGCACATTTAGCAGAATACAATTCTGCTGAATGAATCAACAACAATGAATTTCTTCATTTTACTGTTTGTCAATGTTACATTTTATGCCCAACATGACCTCAGTCCCCATCAGACGGAGGTGTAAATGTCAAGTGACGGCAGAAAAAAAGTGTGCGACCCAAGTTCTCTAAGGCATGGGAGCATTTTATATTAAGCCACTGAGAAAACTGTAACCTGTAAACCTTACAAAGCACATCTTGTGTAGCACGGAAGCACGATAGTGATGCACAAGCACAAACTTATGTTTTTATCCAAAAATGCTCCACTGTGTGCAAGGGGTTGGGGAAATCGGTGTGAGTTGCTTAAAAGGTTTAGTTTAATTCAAGTTTATCATCATTATATGCTGTATTTGCACTCGTGCAGTGTGATTTCTGTCATTTATTATGACGGAAGTGATCTATTAGTAACGAGGCAGTGTTGCTCCTCACTCGCAGAGTAGACACGGTGATAAACAGTGGGAGCACAAGTAGATCTGTAATGTCAAATTAAAATGATCAGAGTAAACATAAGTAAAACAATATGCCTAAAGGCAGTGTGTAACAGAAACCGTAAGGTGCAGTGAAAGTGAGTCTTTTATTATTAGTCTAGGGCTGTGGTTTAATTATAGTGCTTTTTTTTGCATCCATATATGGACATACAGTTGTGTTAATACCAAGTTTTAGTCTGAAGTTGATATATGCAACACTCAGATTATAAATTTTCATTTAAATAAATGAAAAAATGGATTTTTTTTTTAAAAATCCAATTAATCGGAAAAATAAATAAATAATAATAATAAATCGGCTGATTATTCGATTATGAATTGATCATCATTAGTTGCAGCCCTAGTTATAATACAAGAATTATTCAGGTGAACTACCTGTATTAATACTGCTTCTCCACTGCCACCCTGGTCCCAGCACATACTTCATGAAATATTACATGAAATTCCTTGCATTTAGCGAAAGCAATTTATCACATTATACAGCACTCTTGTGACATTGCTTACTCTGACATTGCTAATTAATTGACTTTGCTAATTGTTAATACTGTGACTACTAATTGTTAATTTTGTGACATCGTTAATTCTGTGACTTTGCTAATGGTTAATTCCGTGACATTGCTACGTCCTTGATAAGGCTAATTCTGAGACATTGCTAATTCTCAGAGATTGCTAAATTTGTGGCATTGCTCATTTTTAATTGTGACAATGCTAATTTTATGACAAATTTTTTTGATTTTGCTAATTTTGTGTCTGCCAATATTGTGACGTTAATTTCATATGTACATCTGGCTCAGAGCGTTACAATTACAATTAATCTTCTAAAACACCAATGGTGCTTCACTGATATAGTATTGAATTTTTTTAATATAATTTGCATACAACAAAGCGTCGGTGCTGTCCGATACAAATACATTCACTCAAACATATGTTTTGTAATTAAATTTTTTGTACGGAACATACCAAAGCTAACAAGAGTTTTCAATGGAAAATTAGCCCAAGCCTAGACATTATGTGTCCCAGCCATCACTTATCGAGTGTGTTTCAAAGTGTTAAAGGATAAAAATAGCACAAATGAACACCATCCCCATCTGTACAGAGTGGCTCTGTGCCCTGAGAGAGTCATGATGATAAAATGTGGTTAAACTGGTAGATAAATTCATTAGAAATAAATCTCTACATTGCAGTTTATGATGACGCTTCTGTTCTGTAGACATAAATTTCCTCTCAGGGTTGCAGTGAGAGACAGAGAGAGATAAGAAGAAAAGCTAGAAAGGAAAGAGAGCGGGCATTTTGGGTTAATCTGAGCAGAGAGAAGGTGCACAGCGTGTGTGTTTCTACATAGAGAATAATGTTGCATCAGGAAACCGAGGGGCAGCCATAGGTTAACAAGTTCATTTCAATCCCAGCATGCCCTGCTCTGAGTGCATGAGAGCTGCTGTGTCAAAGGGAGACGACGCGATGCAGCGCGTGAGTGTGCAATGGAATAAAAGCAAAGTAAATAAGGCTGCGTTCACAAGGACGTATATAATGTATCCATTATAAACACAGCTCGTGCTATTCATCATGCTATACAGGAGGAAGGAATTACAGTACAACAGGCACCAAAGCATGGCAACGTGTGAAAATTACACAGCGTTATTTTTGTTGGAAAAAGTCCAACCAGAGATATTTTGATGTCGTGCCAGTACGAGAAGGTTTGAGGCGGGACTTCATGCTTTGGATATTGATTGACATATGAACAGCTAGCTATGATCAAATTCGAAATGAGGAATCTTGCTAAAACGAAGCTTTATAAGATATTACACGTTAGCAAAATTATGTTGCTAACAAAAATTTTAATTCTGATGTTCTTGTTTATATGCTGCAATTTTATATTTGCTTGAAAATACAAATTCCAAATTCAAATGTAAAAACAATGTATCAGTGTTAGCATGCTAGCACTGCAGGCATTAAACAGCACTCGAAGGGCTTCTGAATCTCCATGGCATCAAACAATGTGGTTCGAGGATAAACCGGAATTTTTATTTCTAGATAATTTAATAAAAATGTTTTTCTAACTGAAACATATTGTTCCCTTCAGACCAACAACCTCCAACAGGTCCAGCTTACAAGTACCCGTGTTTGTGGACAGAGGTCAGTGTTTTTCTTGCCACCAGGAAAAACAAACACACCTACACAACCAACCAGTAAAGCATATTGTATTTTTGACAGATGCCTAATATCCTTGTGAAATTCATATTGAAATGAAATCTGCCAAGCAGCCCAACAGTAAGCATGAAGTGTTAAACAATGCTAACTCTAAAGCTTTAATAAATGCTCACTGGTCTCCTATCTCTATATAAGGGCAGGGAACCGAAAATTCAGGATGCACTTGGCCGAAATCCGAAACTGCATTTTTTTTAAAAACCCATTTTAAAATAGGTTTTTTTCTATAATTATATTAATACTAGACTTTTTAATTCATTTCATGAATTTAATGAATCTGAATTGAAAAACTACAAACCTATAAAATGGTCACACTTTTATTGAAATTAACACACCAAAACAAAAACAATATTAAGTATATTATTCTCCATTCAGTTTTGTAACAAATTTGACAGATTTTTCTTTTTTTTAGCCAATTATCCAAACAATGTAAAGTTCTAGAAAACTATTATGATATGCAAAACAGCAGTCAAGTAATCAACTAGGTATGTAAACATATTACCACATTAATTAAAGATTATTGTGCAAAACTACAGCAAAAGAAACAAAATAATGTCCTTTAAATCGTGGATCCAGTAATGTTGCAATGCAGTGATAACCACTGGCTGGCTCGAGAGTGAAATCTGAGCGCCGAGCACTTATAGCACTTATGGCAGCATATATTTTGGTTCATATTTTCGGCCTTTTTTCTCTTTCAGCCAAGAGTTGAAAATTTTCAGCCGAAATTTTTTATAGTGATGCATCGACAATTCTAGAGGGCTGAGATGTCTGTACCAGGCGCTACTGACCATGAGCTGCAACTATGTTGTACATTTCTGGTAGACATTTAACTAAAAGTAAATTTAAATTCTACTAGGCACTGTGTAACAAGGCTCAATATGCTGTATTAGCTTACAAAACTCAGCGTCACATATTGATATCATTTTGCGTCTTGTACAAACCTACAAATTATTAACATTAGTTTTTTTTCTAGATAAATCCTACATACAAGTGCTATAAATATACTTAATTTGATCCTTAATCCTATAATGTATATACAAATAGCAAAAATATTTTGTATAAATGTATATACACAAATATATTATATATTATATTAAGAGTAAGAAAGTATCGAGCTAAAAATAAATAAATAAATTCATACATACATACATACATACATACATAAATAAAGTTGTCATATACTTCTGTGTCGAGACAGAGAGAGGGGGATTATGGGTAGACATGGCAAGCAGAGACATACTCCCTCCCAGTCCTCCCACAAGCTAAACTACATTTTGCACATATCTTCTGCGCTATGTCTCGGGTGAAAGCCAATTGCTTGGGAGTGAGGTATGTCTGATTGCGGATACGGACATTTTCTCAGGTGCTTTAATCCGATTTAAATTAACATTGTTGGAATCAGAGTAATAATGTTACTGTCAAGTACACCTGAGCAGTCTGTACAGGATTTCACAGAGTTCTCTTGTGATTGTTGCACCCAAAAATGCTTGATTTTGCGGTGGGCTTTTTCAAATTTTTTATTTTTTTCATTTACATTTACAGCATTTGGCAGACACCCTTATCCAGAGCGACTTACATTTATCTCATTTATACAACTGAGTAATTGAGGGTTAAGGACCTTACCCAAGAGCCCAACATTGGTAGCTTGGCAGTGCTGGGGCTTGAACTCCTGACCTTCTGATCAGTAACTCAGAGCCTTTAACCACTGAGCCACCACTGCCCCACTGCCCCTTTCAGAAAACTACTTTAACTGGCGAAATCACAGTGATGTTCGTTGCTAAATGAGACGTTTTAGCTGTACTCATGTTCGATGCACATGAATCGAAGAGGGCTTTGGCTGAATGTGCGTTGTGATTATGTCACATGATGCGTCTCGGTTCACATCTGTGGAAAATCTGTGGTAATTGTTGAAAAATTGCAAGCTCTTCCAGATATTGCTGCATTTAATGGATTTTGTAAAATCGCAAAATCCTGGAGGGACTGCCTGAAGTGTAAACAATAAAATTTTCCCTTGTCGCATCCCGTACTTTCTGTCTTCTAAAGACGAGCTTTCAATTCAATTCAATTTTATTTATATAGCACTTTTAACCTTGGACATTATAACAGACATTCTAAGCATGTGTTCCAAAACTGCTTTCTGAAAGTGTAGTCTGTTAAACACAGTAAAACAGCTCACTGAACGGATCAAAAATGCTCTGTAAAAAACTCCATTTAAACATCTTCCTCAGACCGGTGTCACTTACCGAATATTTGATTACGTGAAATGTTTCTCAAGGATTTTATTTTTTTTATAATCGAGTAATAATACTTGATAATAAAATAATAATAATAATAATAATAATAATATTTTTTATTTATAATGTGCTTTGAGTGTAAGAAAAGCACATTATGAATAAAAGATATTATTAGTAGGGGCCAAGCACCGAAGGTGTGTAGACACCTATTGTATATGTTATTTTTCCCATTATTATTATTATTATTATTATTATTATTCCCCACTGGGAGTCTATGGAAGCCCTATGAACCGCAAGTAGGAAAATTATGAAATTTGGCAAACTAATAGATATGACCATGAATAGTATCTGAACCAATTATGGGCTCTCTAGGACCAACTCTGACAATAAATAACGTTTAAAGATGTTAAAGCAAAATAAACAAAAAGAGGTTTGAGCACCTTGCCTGTTTGTGCCAACCCGCAGACAAAACAGCAAAGAGAGAAATCTAATTTTATTTAAGCACAAGAATATTTCATGCAAGTGCAGTCGCTACACTTTGATATTCCTCCAAAAGCATGGTGGGATCCAAGCCAAAATGTAATTATCCTGTATAGCACAAAGAAACTCTACTGAGTCTTTCAGGCTTCCCTGCAAATCTGCATACAATTTTTCATCCTGCGGAAAGTTCAAAGCCAACTACAACAAATATTCAGATACCGAAAACGATTAAGAGGGTTGCAAATGAGTCATTATGTAAATCTCAAGCTGTAACCGTTCACAGAAGTTTCCCCATTGGTAGAGGACTGCAACCTGTAACGTAACATTTTATAATAGAAGTGGGATGATGAACTGCAGGCACTCACGCAACACTGGTATGAAAATAAGCCTGCCATTAATCATGCCAAATATACATATAAATTTATTAACCACATTCACTGTATGCCATAACACAGTCTAATATTGTGGAGAACTTTCCACACACTACATATACATACCACTAAATGAATATTGAGCTACTAACGGGAAAAGAAGAATACGAATCTGGACATAAAAGATACTGGGAAGATACTCAACAATCTATCTTAAAATAAATAAATAAATAAATAAAAAAGGTGATGACAATCGTTTCTGCATTAAAACGCTTTTTTTATGGCACTATTCTTTTCCCCAAAAATATGCTATTCATGAGCCAAGGTTAAAACAAGAAACGGCCACAGGATTGAAACCATGACTGAGTTTCACCTCAGACACAAAGTGAACGCCAGAATGCGTACGGCTAAGACAGGCCGTGAAGCTGTCACTGAATGGATCAGTGTTTATAGAGGGATCCTGGAAGACCAAGAGAAGCATGGCAGATTGAAGAAGGGTCATAAAATGTTGACAGAAACACAATACATTTTTATTATGACTTACGATCGGCTGGACGACATGAAGACGGTCATGGCAGGGAGATGCATTCTGGTGGTTTACTATCCTGAAGGGTGCGTTTACATTTATTCGTTTGGCAGAAGCTTTTATCTGAAAAGATTTACAGCCGAGACAAGCCATACAATGTGAGCATACAAATGAGGTTAAGGGTGTTTACTCAAGGGGCCAGTAGCGGCTCTCTGGAAGTATAGGGAATTAAAACAACACACTCAGGACATTGGCGAGGAAGGGAGAGACCTGAATATTGGGTTAATATTATAGAACAGTTACTTCCGGTCCACTAATTTGACGGTTTGTACAGTGTTACAGTGCCTACATTTTCTATAACCACACTGGGACGTTCACTGTATGTATCAATCCGCTCGTCTGTGTTGGCCAGAAATAAAACCCACTTCCTAGTCCAAAACGTTTACCACAGTAGCGTTAGCGACATCATCAGTGAACATGGCAAGCGATACTTTCGACTTAACATATAAAAAAGCTCATCAGATGAAGATGAAAACGAAGACGAGACACCAATTTTCCCGTTAACATCTTTAACAGGAACGTACAAATCATTGTGAGCTAGCTAGTGTGCTAGCCGACGTGCTATAAAGTGAGTGTGGCCTCTTTAGGATCCATTTCTGCTAGCGGAGCGAAAATAAACAGGACATTTGTCACTTACGAAATGCCACTTACCCGATATTAAGTTTCTTATTTATACAACTGTTGTATGAAATCGTGTGGTTATACAGTATAACCGCACTCTTGCTCGAATGATATTGTTCAAATATGAATTTATCTTGGACAATCCACCTACTGACATGTTTCTGAGAGGTGGGAGGAAACCAGAGAACCTGGAGGAAACCCACGTGGACGCGGGGAGAACATGGGAAACTCCACACAGAGTTAAGATCCGGAACTGTGAGGCCGAAGCACTAGCTTGCTGTCCCACCTCAGCTCATAACTGCTCTTTTTTTTCCTTTAAATACAAAACAGCAGAAAGACAAAGACAACTTTCTGCAGATGTTAACATGTGGGGTTTTGTGGATGAGTAGACAGTTATGTTTTCACTTGTCTGTAATAAAATATAATAAACTCAGACATTTAGACTGTGAATGAACACAAGACATGGGTAGCAGCTTTCACCAATATATTCTGTCACAGATGGTAATCACATTAGTGTATTATGAATATATGCCATAAGACAATGTGTCTGGAAGTTCAACCTACAGTTAGACAGTTTAATGAAAAAAATGTACAGATTTAGCTTGGAAAAAACACATATCCAAGCTTTAAAAGTGTCCTGTTTATTGTGATATAATCTTTAATGTATTTGGAGAGGACTATTCTAGCCCTAAAAACTAAACGATCATGTCTAAAAGCCTGTTTTATACGAGTATGACACACTCGATGTGCCATTGCTATGAGCTAGCTAATGTTTTAAGCGGGTATTTTAGAAACGGTCTAAATTCCTTTGTCAATGTTCTTTATTTGTATTTGGTGAGAGAAAAATAAAGGAGGAAAAAAAATATGAAAAGAGAAAGAAAGCGATCCAGAAAATGTCTTGTGCGATCCAAAATTGAAATGCACGCTGAAACATCACGAATGATGAGCCAAGGATTCAGACTGAGGCCAACCAATCAGACCGAAGATCGAAGACGGGTTCCTCTGAATTCCAGCCAACTCGTCTCGGTGAGGATTCGGTTACGAGACAGTGTTCGACTGTTGACGCCAAGCTTGCTACACAGCATCACCACCAGTAGGTCAAATTACTTCCAGCGTAACTCTATAAGGGTTCAATTCAGCGCTGATGATTTTACTGTGTGCTAAGCTAACACGCTGTCATCAGCAGACGAAACACTGATGACTGAAACCAGAGAAACAGAGCTTTCCCCATTCACAACATTGTTATGACTATCAGATGCAGTCCTAAGCTTGTTTGACATGGAGCAGACAGTAATGTGATAAAAAAAAAAAAATTGACACACACA
Source organism: Ictalurus furcatus (assembly GCF_023375685.1). Taxonomy (NCBI): domain Eukaryota; kingdom Metazoa; phylum Chordata; class Actinopteri; order Siluriformes; family Ictaluridae; genus Ictalurus; species Ictalurus furcatus. The sequence continues at coordinate 7,990,468 of NC_071268.1, read as the reverse complement.
TGCTGTCATTCTCGTGTATAATCTTGCCCTAAAATGCACAAATGTTTTGATGGATCTGGAAGATGCAAAGCTTTCATGATTATTTTTTTCTGAGCACATGAAGGAACACATTCTGCTCACTTGATTCTTTCAGTTGTATACGATTATTAGCACAGATGCATGCACAGATAAAGCTTTTTTTGGGAATTTTTTTTTTTTTTGGTCCTGCCTGGAAACGCTACAAGTCTTCAGGCCCAGGCAGGCTGCTACTAATGCTCAGGACTGCCCTTCAATTCATAAAAGCACTTCTAATGTGTGTTACTGAAACCACAAAGATGATGGGTGGGGCTCTTTAATGCATGATTTATGGTAAGTAAAAAAAAAAAACACCAAATACAATTATTCATTATGAAAATGAATGAATGTATCATTTATTAATGTTCAAAGCAAGCTTTTTTATGCAATAGAACTCAAGAAGTTCAGGTTGGCACCTCTGTGTCCGTGTGAGACTGGATTTGTGCATGTGCATGCGATTTGTCAAATCCTTGAAAACTTGGGATCTCTCCTTATAGGGTTATGTGTGACTTTTAAAAGACAGTCAAAGTTTCAGACTGAAAGATGGGAAATTTTCCTGAAATGGTCGGGATCGTTTCAGGCCTTCTTCAACTCTCTCTGGCCTTCTTCACGAACCTTTCTCTGGCCGTCTGCACAACCACAACCACAGACATCCTCTTTACCGCCATGAATTAATGATGCATTCTCAACTTATACATTCCCTCTCGTTCTCTCGCTCACACAGACACAGTCAATCTTCCTAATGGATCTGGGACCTTCTCCAAAAAGCCCCTGTTTGTATAATTTTAGGTTGTGTGATAGCCAGGTGAGATAACACGAGCTCAAAAACTCGATGACCAGAAAATGAAAACCCACTGAAAAACTTTTAGACATTCAAACTGGAACACTCTTTGTTCACTAGAATAGCACAGTGGAGACTCAGGCTTGTGAATGTTGAAATGTACACCACAACAGTCCGGGGAACTGTAGCCAAAAGAAGTTAGTCAAAATAATTACATAGCGATTCTAAAAGCTGTATTTCATCAGGCTGCAAGATATCAACCAGAATGGAAACCCAAATACTCTTCGCATTAATCTGGAATCCGGCACTTCCTAACTGGCCGAGGCCTGCTTTGCCAAAAACATCCTAGCATGAAGATCACTGTAGATTAACATTACTTTGAATACCGTTGTTAAATCCCAGACTATTTTTGAGAGATCTAAACTTAGCCCCGATCACACAGCCTTGCAGTCCGGCAGTGTTTAATCCCAAGCTCAAGATCCAAAAAGATCTGCAGCTCTGAAATCTCCTGAAGACTTCTGAGGAGCCTCAAGATCTGCAGCACTGAAAACTCCTAACGTTTGATTCAGTTCGGTTCTCTTTGTATAGCTTGAACAAAAGACACACACAACGTTACAGAAATCAGGATACAGATTTAGATTCCTAATGAGCAAGCAAGGGGCAACAGTGGCAGGAAGGAAAAACTCCCAACGATGATATTAGGAAGAAAGCTTGACAGGACCCAGACTCAAAAGGGAGCCCATTCTCTTCTGGGTGACACCGGACAGTGGGATTATAAACAACTACTCTTCCACAATTGTATACTCTAAACTCAGACAGTACAGAGTGTGTTGAAAGGATCCTCATCAGGGTCTTTTATGATTACAGCTGCAGTTTTTAGGTACTACAGGATCCAAGTGAAGTTATCTACTGAAGGACAGGTCAGAGTCTTGGGCATAAATTGCTGTAGTAAATGCAATCTTATGGATTTTTTAGAGACTAAAGATCTGCAGCTATAGTGACACCTGAAGATCTACAGCTATTATAACATGCAGTTAATAAAGATCCTTGGAAACAATCGAACATTAGAAGGGGGTGTATTATATTAAAGTGGCAGCGGTTCTCTGGGGGGTTAGATCTTCAGAAACAGGTCTGACGATCCTGTTACTCAAGATTTGACAAGATAATTAAAAAAAAATTTAAGACACCGGTCCTTGTCTGCACAAAAAAATCCATAAAGAAAACATAAAAACAAGACAAGCCTTGAAAAAAAAAAGAAAGGTAAAAAAAATAAAAATGAAATAATTACAGCGATAAAACAAAAAAGAACAGGATGGAGCCTAACCTAGTCACAGCTTGTATGCTACCCCAGAGCTTGCACTGTTGATCTCACAACAATGATGCTGATTGTGTGGTCACTGCTTAATATAACTAGCGCCAGGAACCTCTTGGCATGGGGTCACAATCCGTATGCTTACTCGAGCAGTAACATCATCACCACAGTACCATGTGAGGCAATTTTGACAGATTTAATATGCTGAAGTCATGCCATTAGCGATAATTCACTGTTTGCATGGTTTTATTTTAATAGTTATTAAAAGAATAGCAACTCGGTTTCTCTTTGAGTTGACCATTACTATTTCACCTCATTCAGAAGTTATATGAAAACATCAGCGCCTTATACAGATGCTTGCCTTAGAACAAAATTGGCCTCAAGTCCCACTCCCTCCATTTTGATTGGCAGTAAAGATGAAACTGACTGTTTTTAAAGCAAGTATACAGCATTATGAATTCTAAATTCGCATACATCTGTAAATCAAAGTGTCTTACGAAACGGTATCTTCCACTAACAGCTCAACAGGAACGGGCCCAGTTCTGTTTCCCCAGTCATTTTCTCTTATGCTAGGCCTTTGTAATCTAAATCATACTCATTTTCCATAATGGCCACAATCATTTAACCTCTAACCCTCAATGTTGCTAGGAAACATGAAGAGTCGTTGAACCAATGTGAACTTGGCAGCTCCTGCTGTGCATCCATTCAGCATTTTTCTCTGTGCTGAATGAGCGCTCTGAAGCTGAAAAACCTTCAGCTCTCCTTCCCTATGATTAAGTAAACTGATCTCTAGCTGTTCTCATGCTACCATGCATATATTTGAGCTGGACATTTACCTTTTTCGGTTGCCAAATACTGAGCCACAATTCACTTTCCGCTGACACTGGGCACAAGTCAGGGAAAACAAACGAATTTCCGGGCCCAACGTGTGGTACATTGGAAAGGAGACACCACAGGACACTTCTGGCTCCAAGTTTTAGCTTCAAGCTGAACCCAAGCAGAGGGCTGTCAACTTCATTGATGCCCCCTGCATCATGCAAATCAAGTGGAGATTAAATATTAACACCCATCCTTTTCTAATGCTCTTATTAGCAGGAAAGAGAATGCAATAATAGTGAGTTCTGCACCTGCAGGAACATTTTTTTTTTCTTTTCAGATCACCCATCTGGCTTGTGCATTGTACATGGATCTGTACATGGTACAGGACATGGATCTGGATTGTGTCTGTGGGTATATTGGAGGTTAGAAAGATTTTCTGATGTGGGATTGCATAAATACATTATAAATGACGCTTTATTAATGCCCAACAGAAAACCTCCTCGTATATATACACCATATATATACCATCGTATATATCTAGTGTGGACTGAACACACTGTGTCAAAATGCCCATTGATGTGCATAGACTATTAAAACCAAGCTTGTTAGCAAGTTTGCCCAAACAAACTTAGACACACTGTTCATGCCATATCATACAGCAAATGTTTAAATGGCCACCATCATCTGCAATGCCTCACCAGCAGATGCTGCAACTGAGGGAAGGACTACAGACTCCTAAAAGTAGGTGACCTGTATCTCGTGGCCTTGAAAGGCATGCTTTTAGCAGAACACCAATAGCAACTAAATCTCCTGATCCCAAACCGACTACAGCTTACTCTCTAAACATAAGAACATTTCCAGTGTGTACAAATTGACAGTATGAGGAAGACGTATATTATTTAGTGGATTAGGTCAGCAATGCTACAGCCAGATATATACATCCTGAAGAACATCACATTCAGTAATTCGTGAGGCTTATTGAATTTCTTTACAGACATTCTTTACATATGGCATCATAAGCAGACCCACCTGTAGGCATGTATATCCGGGGCGAATGAGAGACCGAGTGGGTAATGAAGGGCTTGGGGTAGTGCTTATAGAGTCGGTAGTCCTTCTCGCTGCGGGAACGGGTGCGTTCCGAGACCCGGTCGGAGAAGTCCGAACTGGGCCAGGCCCTGCGTAGAGTGGTGCTGCGCGTTTTCTTCATGGCCGCTCAGCCGCACCTCCTGAATCCCAAGCCTCACACTTACACTCCCCACATGGCTAGCCTCAACAGAAGTGGTGCTTAACTCTCTCCCTTCCCTCTGATGCCACATGCAGGGTGGTTCATGCAAACTGCTCAAATCTGAATGATCCTCAAGGAGCAAATTGTCCTTGTCTCCTGGTTAAGCATTAATTCTGGAAAGATATATCCAGCTGCTCAATACCCTCTAGATTCCTAATCCAGGCTTAGAGTTACAGCTTTACACGCATGGAGAGGCATGCACACAGTTACACAAACACAAACACACACACACACACACACACACTCCAGCTTCTCCACCATAAGGACTGAAGAAGAGGAGGATTGGTTGGGACAGATGAAGGGATCAGGGAGGGAGGGATGGATGGAGGGGTGGTCTTGCTGGGTTTAGGGGTTGCAGGGGTGCAGGAACAGCTGAATGTCTGCAGCGTGAGAGAACTCCCGGTTCAAACAATAGCTTAATTCAGCAAAGCTACGCTCCACTAGCGGAGCACGGCCAACACAAAAGAATCCACTAAAAACAAATTAGACTTAAAAAAAAAATTGAAATAGGGTGCTACTGAGGAGGTCAGCAGCAGCCTTCAATTCAACACTAATGTTCCTTCAGTCATCATTGCCAATACAAATTATATCATAAAAAAATATAGCGAAGAGTCAGCATGATATCTTCTTGTAATGTGAGAGGGAACACTGAATCTCTTCAGGCAGACATTACAGTGATCCAATACATCACATTCCTGCAAGAAAACCTACACCAGAAGACACAGAGAGAGCCGCCCATGATCCGAAGCACTGGTGACAGAAGGATAAACACTGCTACATGCACGTGTGGCTTTCTAAACGTGGAAGGGGCTGGAGGCACAGCCGAGTGAAAACAATTCCAAAGCAGTACACACACCCACACATGCTCTCGTTTTCTCATTCTCCAGGCTGTCTCATCTGTTTCAGTGCCGCACTCTTTCCTACCAACTCCAGCAAACACACCACTGTTTAGTACATTTTTTCGTGTGGGAGATTTAGATGCCTTTCAGAGGTGCTGTCTCGTGTCAGACTTGTTGATCTAGTCAAGCAGTGCTTCTCAAAGTGCTGCACCTCCAGGGTCCCACTGCTGGCTTGATACCCAGGTTATAAGAGCACAGAGCTTTATTTACACACACATGGCCTGTCAGTATGCAGCTGCTGACAGCTTGACTGTTTCAGGAGGAGACAGTGAAGAAGATAAACCTTCTCTGACGCTATGAAAGACAGAGAGGACGCATCAAGCTCCCGTACCATCCACTGCTAGGTTCCCCTTTTGTTCTTTTCTCCCGATTCCCAGTTTCCTTTTCAAGGGGTTGTCCACAATTCCCGGCAGTTTCCTTTAGTCTGAAAGCCAGCTGCTGCACACAAAGTTCCTCTGGAATGCAATTAAAGAGATCCGAACATGAAATGGAAGCGGGAATGGCGGTATGGGGTGCAGAGAGTACGGAGAACACCGTATAGAGCGCTTGATTTCTCTCTCTTTGGCTTTCCTCCCTCCCTCCCCGTCTCTCCTGAGTTGAGCGCATTCGTGCAGCTGCTCGAGCCCTCACAGCCAATCACTCTCTGACAGCAGCCTATCGGCTTAGAGCGACGGAAAGTGAGAGGGGGGAAGGGGAAAACACTACTCTCCGCTCTGCAGTCACACACACATATCCAAACCCATGCTGAATTATTTGCTCAGGAATATGCCAAGATAACAGAACACAGTGGCAAAATATTTATTTGGCTACACTTAACCTTTGGTTACCTGGTAAGTCTCATGAGAATACGTCCTCTTTTCCAGGGAAGACACATATCCTGATGAGTCCTAAACAAATTTAACGATTTCACAAGTTAGAGTGAGATGAATGGGAAGAATGAAGTGTATGCGGTCGATTGAAAATGCCAGTATTTTGTGATGAATTACTATTTCATGAATGTATTTTTCATAAGACGTCTGTGTGAGGTATTCTGAAATGGACTGCCATATAAATCTGTGGTTATTAAGTAACTCTACTGGACCAGAAACTTTCCCTCTTTCTTTCCTGCAGCTTGCCATTAATCATGTGGAGTACTTGCTTATTCTGACCAGTTGGCTGCGCAGCAAGGAACTAATGTTTTTCCCAGTAAGCCATGTCAAAGGTCATCAGTCTATAATAAAGCACAAGTCCATCCTCTCAATCAATTCAGCAGAATCATGTCCTTAATTCCAGCAAGTTCTTGAGAACCATTTCCAGAGCAGCCTCAGAAAGGCAACAGATCATAAGCATCCATGGTATAGTCCATCTATCCCAAGGTATGTCTACAGAATTTAAAGCAACACTATCCTCCACATTAACACCACAGGTCACAATGTCGAGTGAAGAAAACAAAACTGCTGCGTATTAGTCATGTGACTTAGTCTTGACCAAGAATTGGTCCTGAGTTTTGGGAAGTAACAGATTGGGATCTGAAGCTTCCCAGATGGTAGGTGTTGCCTTACAGTGCCTTGTAATCGATCCACACACAATCCCGGAATAGAAAAATCTGCACTAGCTCAATGTCACTCACCTTAAGCTTCCTTGGCATGTCAGTGCTGTGTTGAGTCTTCACCTAGTGGGACTTTAAGCTGAACTGGCTTACAATTTTTCAAAAGAATGGACTAATTATGAACTAAAATAAGGATGTGGGAACATTGTAATTAACTGCGTACCGAGTATAATTTATCATCCTATTTTTGATTGTACCCTTGCCATATTGGTATGGCCACAGCTCTTATAATGCCCATTATACCGTTCATCCTTTTTGACCAATAAATTTTTTGCATGGAATGGAATGGCATGACTGGAACATCCCTGCATATCCCTGCAGTCATTTCATGCCTTTCAACCACCAGAAATTTATACTCCATGTGCTCCAGAGGCCCATTTGTCTTATTCCTGGCTTGTCATGCATGGGACTCCTAGAAATGGTGTACTGCGTGGTTCTTTCCTGGCCCTGTTGATGAACCTCTGCTTGTTATGCCTCATGTTTTTGTGTGGGATATGTCAGGGCCCAAAGTGATGAAAGCAATGCTGAAAAGGGGCTGGAAAACCAGTGCAAATTGACAACAATAGGGCCAGCCAAGCAGATACGGGACATGTTTGACCCAAGAATTTAAGTGTTTCATGTCAGGAGTTGTTGGAATTCACAGCATTAGTGTTGGGGTAGTTTTATGGTGACAGCTTTAGTTGGACTGCAGTTAGTCACACCACTTGAAAGCTGGTTGTCAGAAAGACTTGTTTGAACTCCTCTTACACCCAGTGAGCAACTGATTGTACTCCTCGTCCTCGCAGAACCAATGAACTAGAACCATCTTTGGTGTTTTGAGCAAAAGGGAAGTATATTTAACATGCAGGTCATTTTCATCTAGCCAATGTACTGTATACGTTTTGAAGACTTGATCATTCCATCACTCAAATGACCCATGTATCATAAGCTCTCCATGTTTAGACAGGGTCTGGTCACTCTCTTGGACTGAACTACACATTTACAGACTGTTTTTTTCCCCTTAATCAGGGAAACTCATAACACACATCCTATGTAGACCCCAGACCGCCTCCAGGCTGTAAGAAAACATGTTCTGAATTATCAACCCTTCCCCCATTTTCCATCTTTCTCAATCTCTCTATCACCACAAGCACCCAGTCCAACCTTGCTCTTACCACAGCATGCTGTACTTTAGACCACACTCCCCCTTACATCCCCCAGAAATCATTAATGCTATAGAGCTGCACATGCCAAAAAATGTGTCAAGCTATATGGCCTACTGAATCCCAGAACCTCCAGAACTCCCTGAGAAACTCACCAAAACCTCTAGAAGAACAGAAACAGACTTTATGTTCCTAAACGAACCAATAGATGACCTCATATCATCAGTGTTAGTAGGATTAGCATGTCAAACCTGAGACGAAACAGTTTTTTTATTTGATTTGATTTTTTAATCAATTCCACCTCAAAAGTTTGCAGCGCAAAAATTAGTGCGGAGGTCTGAATGTGAACCAGTAACAGGAACTCCCGTGTTAAGGTTGTGGAGCAGATTCATTCGAAATCAAAATATGTAATATGCGGGTTTTGAACAAACAACTTCGCTTTGGAAAACTTGCGCTCAAAAAGAGGTTCCTCAAGGGTTGTTGAAGAATCTTCTAAAAGATTTTTAAAAATTCTTTGCTGCATGAAAAGGTTCTTTGCACCTCAAAATGATTCTCCTATGATGAGTCCTAAATGTCCATACTGACTACGCAAAACGTACAGAACCCATGATGGCTGCAATCTGTTTCAGTAGCCATCATTTAAACTTACACCCTTAGAAACAAGGGTTCTTCAAGGGTTCCCAAAAGTGTCTCTACTTGAAAATCCTTTTTAAAATGGAATCACTCTGCTGTTGGGCTCTACGTAAGACCCTCTTCCAAAGGGACAAACCCAAGGACCCTTTAGGGTGCTAAATGAAACCTAAGGAGTCTAGAACAGTCTAGTGTAGACTCTGAACAAGGATCTTGGTAGAACCATAGCAATAATAATGTTCTAAATGAAATACTTTTTAATGGGGTTATATTTGGAAACTTTTCAGAAAGGTATTTTCGTAGGGTTCTACAATACATAGAAATTTTAATATCTCGCCCAAAGGGACAAAACAAAGGAATCTTTAGGGTTCTACGTGGAGCGGTATTTTTAGTGACTGTAGTCCACTGATCACAGAACCTGCAGGGTCAACAAGCAGACTGCAGGTTTGTTAATCTATTTTTGGTTGTCCCTGAAAGCAAATAAATTATAATTATATAACTCAAGCAAATCGTTACAACTGTTTAAAAAAACTGTATATTTAAAAATAGTTAATAAAATGAAATAATTTAAAATGATATTTCCACACTCAACCTTAAAGTATGAACTCCAAACATGTCATTCAGATATAAAAATGATAGAAAAGAAGGTATTTTTGTGAGACACCACATGCCCTCAGTGCCAATGAGGTCAGATATCCAGTCTCTTTCTGCAAACAGGACACAGTAATGGCTCAATACACATCACATCAAAGCCTCAGCCAAACCACGACCCTATGGCCTCAGTCCAAAGCCTAAAACCATGCCTAAGGGTCATGCACGACTTGGTCTTGTACCTGCATGAACTCTGGAGTGTAACTGTTACAACTCATTTCACAAGACTGCAGAGACAGTGGATTAACGGTGTGTCTGATCATATTGACCATTCATGGGTTAAACATAAATTTTGTGAAATACTGCTTAATGCAATCATAAAGTAATTAGTCATTAGGAAGGAAAATAATTGCAATTTGTTGTACTTTGCACATTCAGCAGTTAGTTAAGACAGACATACAGTGCATCTGGAAAGTATTCACAGCACTTAACTTTTTCCACATTTTGTTATATTACAGCCTTATTCTAAAATGGATTCAATTCATTATTTTCCTCAAAATTCTACAAACAATATCCCATAATGACAACGTGAAAGAAGTTTGTTTGAAATCTTTGCAAATTTATTAAAAATAAAAAACAAAAAAAAAGCACATGTACATAAGTATTCACAGCCTTTGCTCAATACTTTGTTGAAGCACCTTTGGCACCAATTACAGCCTCAAGTCTTTTTGAGTATGATGCTACAAGCTTGGCACACCTATTTTGGGGCAGTTTCTCCCATTCTTCTTTGCAGGACCTCTCAAGCTCCATCAGGTTGGATGGGGAGTGTCGGTGTACAGCTATTTTCAGATCCAGAGATGTTCAATCGGGTTCAAGTCTGGGCTCTGGCTGGGCCACTCAAGGACATTCACAGAGTTGTCCTGTAGCCACTCCTTTGTTATCTTGGCTGTGTGCTTAGGGTCGTTGTCCTGTTGGAAGATGAACCTTTACCCCAGTCTGAGGTCCAGAGCACTCTGGAGCAGGTTTTCATCAAGGATGTCTCTGTACATTGCTGCATTCATCTTTCCCTCGATCCTGACTAGTCTCCCAGTTCCTGCCGCTGAAAAACATCCCCACAGCATGATGCTGCCACCACCATGCTTCACTGTAGGGATGGTATTGGCCAGGTGATGACTGGTGCCTGGTTTCCTCCAGACATGACGCTTGCCATTCAGGCCAAAGAGTTCAATCTTTGTTTCATCATGGTCTGAGAGTCCTTCAGGTGCCTTTTGGCAAACTCCAGGTGGGCTGTCATGTGCCTTTTACTGAGGAGTGGCTTTCGTCTGGCCACTCTATCATACAGGCCTGATTGGTGGAGTGCTGCAGAGATGGTTGTTCTTCTGGAAGGTTCTCCTCTCTCCACAGAGACACGTTGGAGCTCTGTCAGAGTGACCATCGGGTTTTTGGTCACCTCCCTGACTAAGGCCCTTCTCCCCAATCGCTCAGTTTGGCCGGGTGGCCAGCTCTAGGAAGAGTCCTGGTGGTTCCAAACTTGGAAGGAGGCCACTGTGCTCATTGGGACCTTCAATGCTTCAGAAATGTTTCTGTACCCTTCCCCAGATCTGTGCCTTGATACAATCCTGTCTCGGAGGTCTACAGGCAATTCCTTGGACTTCATGGCTTGGTTTGTGTTCTGACATGCATTGTTAACTGTGGGACCTTATATAGACAGGTGTGTGCCTTTCCAAATCATGTCCAATCAACTGAATTTACCACAGGTGGACTCCAATCAAGTTGTAGAAACATCTCAAGGATGATCAGTGGAAACAAATTTTCAGTGTCATGACAAAGGCTATGAATACTTATGTACATGTGCGTTTTTTATTTTTAATAAATTTGCAAAGATTTCAAACAATCTTCTTTCATGTTGTCATTATGGGGTATTGTTTGTAGAATTTTGAGGAAAATAATGAATTTAATCCATTTGGGAATAAGGCTGTAACATAACAAATTGTGGAAAAAGTGAAGCGCTGTGAATACTTTCTGGATGCACTGTATATACATATTGAGTTCATGTTCTATTCTTCTTCTTGCCAACATTTCTGAAACAAATGAGCTTAAACAATAACATGCATGCTATTCACCACACACACACTCACCATTAACATGCAGGAAAAAAAAAAACCCTCGACATTATCTTTAATCTAATTTCCAAACGATACACGGGATACATTAAGTCAAGGTGTAGACCCACCTCTTAGACATTACGATAACGTTGTTTTCATTCTTGAGGCATAAAGTTCAAATCCTCCTTGGATAATGGAATGCAGGAATCGACTGAATGGTCTGCATCTGGCTCGGTGCCATTTCCCTAAATGCAGTCTTCGTAGGGGAAATGACGACTGTTACTGCTTTTCTCTTACCGCCAAAAAACCACACACTCGTACACATTTCTACCGTGTCTCATTTAACAGAACGGCCTGATAGAAGACTTTCTTAAGGCAAGACACTACAGGCAGAAACAGCTTTTGTTTGCATCAATCATTTTTCAGATTTTTGTATAAACTGCATCTATAACATGTCTTACATTGTAGTAATGAAGATAGCAACTTGGATGAAGACTTTTAACTCAAGATACAGGTCTTTATGATTTACATATACATTTCCTTTTTAGAATTCACACAACCGTGGCATGGTTATTGGTGCCGGATAGACTGGTTTGAGTATTTTAGAAAAAACATTTGTAAGAATATCAGTAATTACCTGGCAAAGAGTGATTATGACATCTATTGTCAGACACAACCTGCAGTGTCTTGCCTTGTACAAGGTGCAAAGTAGGTGCTTGAAGAATCAAATGATACAAACAGCTCTAATAAATGTACCAAATGGATCATCCTATGAATGCCACAATATTTCCAACAGAGGTTCAATACTACAAAAATTGACTACAAATTCACGGCTCATAGGAACCCAAGAATAACATCAAACCCAATGAAAGGTTAAAATGAGGCCATTTTCACAGGCACCTCCGTCTGACAAACTTTCCAGGTGTCTTGTCTATTTCATCACATCTAAACAGCAAAGACATATTCCACCTGAAAACATTTTTTAAAAAGTGACATTAGATGATCAGAGGTTGGCATGTTGCTGAACTCTCTCCGACCTCTTCAGCTGAATTTATGCAAGTAGGCCATGTGTGCCAGAGAGATAAGTTTCACTTGCAGTCGCCTGCTGCTCAAGATGGAGCCGTGCTCTCCGACGCTTCATTAGAGAGCTCTGTGCAAGCATTTCAAACACAATCCATCATACGGAGAGGACTGAAACCCAAGCAATTAGGCAGGACACCCCTCTGTTCCTCAAAGGCACTGAGGAACAACTGTAAAGCCATATCTCTATTACTCATGCCTGAGGAATGGTGGCTGTGTCTTTGTCGAGCTTGGCTCCTGCAGTCGCTATGATATTCTGGCTTTGAGTTTGTGGTCTTGGACTGAACTGCCAAAAACATCCCACTGCACTGCAAATTCAGTGCTCAGGTGGTGGGAAAAGTGTGTCGAGTCTCTTTGAGGGCTTTATCTGCTGATAATGATTTTGAAATGAACACGGTGTCGACAGCATTGTGGGTAATATTATTATAAAGCAGGGCCTTAATCAGAACATCAAGCATTTACGGAGGCAAAAAGACCTCTGAAACTTAAAATTACAGCCTGTCTAGTGCATTAAAATCCATCCCATCAGCCCACACAGCATCTAATGATGCATAAATAAGGCTTCCTCAGCTAGGGTTACGGACAGCTCGATATCTCTACTGTTTTCATCGTGTCCTCCCCTCAGTGCTGAGCTGTATGTGGGTACTGGCACGCTGCCCGGCAAGGAAACATGTCACGATTTGAGCAATATAATATGTGAGTAATTTATCCTCAGCCTGCGAGGCTGTGCTCCCATCGTGGGCAGATTTAAGAGTCCCCACTCTGCTGTAAGTCAGGTGCAGACAGACTGGAAGTGGGCACTCTCCGCTCAGCTGTGTGTAATTTGGAAACACATAACTGTGACTGAATGGTGTGACTTAAAAAGAAAATAACACTCAGTCAGTAACAATTTAAAACAACACATTCCTGGGCGTTTTTTTCTTCTTCATGGAAATGTGCTATACACATGTGCGAATGCTCAGGATTCGTGAACTCGTCTTAAACTTCTCTTGAAAGTGACCTGGTCTGGGAAATATCACAAAGAGAAATGCAGGTCTTCATTAGGAAACTGACAGGACTAAAATTCTGAGTAGGAGCATCTGTTTTCCTAGTAGAGGTGAGAGAAGGACAGTATTCCCTGTTTGGACTCGTCTACTGCATACGTGAAAGAGTGAAACCGCTGGTAGAAAACTGGCAGCACAATTTAACACAATCACAATTTAAATCACGTGCAATACACTGCTCAGTGAGCTCAGATACTGATTGTTGAAGCGGGGGTGGACGGGTTAAGGAGTGCCAGGAAAAACTCACTATCTGTGAAAAACCCAAATACGGCCCAGGTATTATGAACCACTGATTAGATGAATATCGTCATAATCAACATTACTGAGAATTATGTCTTGTACACTTAAGCCTAGCTAACCCAAGAGGATCAATCGCAAATTATCTTCCCAGAATTCCAGGTCATTATTCAGACACGGCTTCCTTAATACTAGTCTTGGTTTGCTTAGTGCTAGATTTGCTAAGTGCTCCTTCTTGCTTTGCTTAACGTTTGCTTAAGTTCTTGATGTGTCAAGGCCCATACAGTCCAACACCAATGTGAAAAATTAATTGCCCCCTTAAACTTGAAAACTGGTTGTGCCACCTTTAGCAGCAATAACCAAACCAAACACTTCTGATAAACGGAGATCAGTCTTTCATTTACTTACTCCTATGCTTTGGATCATTGTCTTGATGTATAATCCAGTTATGCTCGAGTTTCAACTTACGAACTGAAGACCAGACATTCTCCTTTAGGATTTTCTGGTAGAAAGCAGAAGTCATGTTTCCCTCAATTATTGCAAGGTGCCCAGGCCCTGAAGCAGCAAAGCATCCCCACATCATCACACTTCCACCACCATGCTTGACCGTAGGTACGATGTTCTATTTGTGGAATTCTGTGTTTGGTTTATGCCAGATGTAACTGGACTCCTGTCTTCCAAACAGTTCCACTTTCAACTCAGCAGTCCACAGCACATTCTCCCAAAAGATTTGAAGATCATCAAGGTGTTTTGGCAAAATTCAGAAGAGCCTTAATATTCTTCTGGGTTAGCAGTGCTTTTCACCTCACCACTCTTCCATGGAGCCATTTTTGCCCAGTGTCTTTCTGTTAGTGGAGTCATGAACAGTGACCTTTATTGATGCAAGAGAGGCCTGTAGTTCCTTTGATGTTGTCCTCAGCACTTTTGTGACTTCCTGGATGAGTAGATGCTGTGCTCTTGGAGGAATTTTGGAAGGTCGTCCACTTCTGGGAAGGTTCACTACTGTGCTGAGTTTTTCCATTTGGAGATAAAGGCTCTCGCTGTGGTTCTTTGGAGTCCCAGAGCCTTTGAAATACCTTTGTAACCCTTCCCAGACTGATGTATTTCAATCACCTTCTTCCTCACCATTTCTGGAATTTCTTTCAATTGAGGCATAGTGTGTTACTGTGTAAGACATTTTAACCAACTTCATGCTGTTGAAAAAGTTCTATTTACGTGTTGATTTGATTGAACAAGGTTTGCAGTAATTAGGCCTGGTTGTGTCTAGTCCAGCTGAACCCCATTATGTATGTAGTGTCATATATTTTTCACACAGGCACAATTGGTATTAGATAATTTTTTTGCTTCAATAAATATAATTTAAAAACTGCATTTTGTGTTTACTCTGGTTGCCTTCGTTTTATCTTAGGTTTCATTTTAAATTCGGAAACAATTTTGTCTGAGATATACAGAAAAACAGAAGAAATCTCACAGCACTGTAGTATCTTAATAGTATTATAATTTCACAGCACATCTGACACCGGTTTGATGGACAGAGGCACAAAATGCAGAACAGTAAGTTATGTGTGTGTAATCCCAGCTGATTGAGAAGTGCATTGATACACGTAGCAAACAGAAGTCAAAACATATGGGCCTACACTGTAGTGTGCAGCTAGGAACAGAGGGTCCAGATTCACACAGAAGAAAAAATTAACCTTAAATAAGTCTCTTAGTGCTGGTGTTTGAAAAAGTGTTTAAATAAAATTGAGAAAGAAATTCAAGCTCTAATTGTACAATAAGGCCAAAGCAGGATTGATGTTGACCTTATATTAAAAACCATACATTCGAAAACAATTTTTGTACCAGTGAGCCGAGACCACACATCCAAGGTGTTGCTGACCTTTGGCAATGAAGCCAACGTGTAAATTTTTGAGTGTTAGTCCAAGCTTCAAGTTTCAGACCTTATTTATTTTTGCTTTAGAGGTAATTTCTTACTCCAGAAGGGTATGTTAACTGCATCTGTAAAAGCCCACCCACAAGAGGCAACCCTATCACTGAGTAAGGCTCCAGGCCTGCCAGAATATACATTAAGCCAAGAACGCTGGCATGAGAATGTTATGCTAGGTTCTGTTTCCCCAGGGATGCATTGATTTCATTAAAACCTCATGAATTAATTTGTTCTTACTGTAAATAAATCCACTGAAACAGATTCCTGGTAGACCCTTGTCAAATGCATTGGATTGCCTTATGTTTTATGCTGTAAACTGGAGGTTTTCCAGTGTATGCGATGTTGTAGCAAATCTCAGTATACATGCCACTGATTGCCTGGACGTGTGAATCAATTGAGATCAATAATGAAAGTAGGTCAAACATGGATTTTTCCATTCGCCCAGCATGACTTTGTGTGCGAATATGAAAACCTCCCCAATGAAATGCTTCTTAGCTGATTTAAAGCTTCAGGCAGCAGATGATTTTGGCCAACAATACTACTAAACAACTCCAACCACTACCATATAAACATTTTGAGAGAAGAATACAGCGTGAGTGTTTAACTACGTGTTTAAACATGTAGTTTAATTTGTCTGTGGTTGGCCAGATTAACATGTTAATTATCATGTTAATATGCAAGATAAGCTTCTCACTTTGAAACGCCGACTCCCAGTATTCTTTGATAATCAAAATACTTTCTCAAGTAAGTGATGCAGCACTCATTTTATACATAAAGCAACAAAAATGATGGACAACACTGGAAGTTGGTGTTTGACTTTAATGAATTGGTTTGCATATTAACTCAAACAGCTATCAGATGTTCATTTTTATGTGGATAATCTCCATCCAGATATAATCCTGAAGACACACAAACTGACAGAATGTAAATGTCATTAAGACAGTGTGAAGAATGTCAGTAAACATATCATTTTTGTGGCTTTTAAAACCTGTTTATTGTCCCTCATTAGCTGTGGTTTTGCCCCAATTCTCCTGAGCCAGAAAGTGACATGCCCTTGGTCTTATTTTATGCCATAATCAGAAAGCACCCAGCTCAAGCAGCTGGGGCTCAGTGATTAGGATTTTCAACTAGTGATCAGAAGTCTGTGTACAAATCCCAGCAAAGCCAAACAACCACTGATGGATTCTTGAGAAAGACTCATAACTTTTAATATTCTTTTTGTATTCCTTACATCTCATAACACTGATTGACAGGACAACTAGTCTGAGCTAGATCTGTAATGAAAATAGGTCATACATATAGATTTATTTATTTTTTTTTATTTTTTTTACAGCAGCCATGATGTTGATGCTCTGTGTTAAAAGTGTTGAGATAGCATGAATGCTGTTTTAAAGCTCCACCATGAGGTTGTGCTACACAGTCAGCTCCAGGCAGCAATGTTTCATCTCTCGGCTGGTTTCAATTGCAACAGATGCTTTCAAATAACAAAAATACTCATCAACCCCAGCCACTAACATATACAGTGTATGTACCGTGACCTCAGTTAGTAAACTTGGAGCTGTTCCTGTCGATGCTGTATCTCTTGTCTTGCACATACTGTAAGCACGGTGTACTAATATACTGCAATAGGCAACACCAAGGTTCTTCACACTTCAATAGATATTGTGAAAGCTTAGGAAATTTTTTAGAGTTTCCTGTGACCTTTTTATAGTCACTTTCTTTTTACTGGTTTTACCATAGATGCCAATGAAGACATAATGTAACTGAGGGTGTGAAAGCACAAACTAGAGTTTGTGCACATTTCAAACTAAATCAGGCTTAAAATTGATTAGGTGTTGGAGTTTATTAAAAGAATCGGTTGGTGTTTATTAAATGGTGGTGAAGAAAAATAGTGAACAACCCAGTATGGGATTCAAGAAATAGAGCAGAATTCCCTTAAAAACTGGGAATACTAGAAGAGGGTCTAATTACACTATTAAGACTATTGGACAGGGTCATGGTGGATACAGAATCTAACCCTACAACACTGGGCCTGAGGTGGGTCTACACTCTGGAAGGTTTGCCATTTCAGGGCACCATACATTCACACCTAGGGGCAATTTAGCATAGTTGACCCATCGAATGTCATGTTTCTGGGAGATGGGAGGAAACTGGAGAACCTAGAGCTGGGAGGAGAGCCATGCAGACATGGGGAGAACATGGGGAAAAATTCCACACAATCGGTAAATGGTCTGGATTGAACAATGGGCCCTGGAACTGTGAGGCAGCAAGGCTACCTACTTCACTGCTTTTCCACTCATAAATACTAAAAAATAATTTAAAGTATAGCTTTTTGGGTCTCACCTGCAAAATTTCATTTCTGTAAGAAGTTAGTTTAAGAAAATTAGAGTTCACCCATAATTTTAAAGCATTCATGGTAGGGACAGAGCTGTATAGTAAGGAAGACCTTCTACAGGACAGTGTAAACTCAGATGATGTTGATTAATTATCTGACCAATGGAGAGAACCATTTTGAACTCAACAAGAAGGAGCCAATTCAAGACCAATCTGGACTCAGAAGGTAATAATAAAGAGCACGTTCTTCGTGTATTCCTCATATGTGACCAGATAACGGGAATGCCCAAGCTCAGTAATGAAAACAGATCAAACATAACGATTTGTCCTTCTGTCACTGGACTTCGATTGCCGCTGTGAGCTTAAATGACAAATGTCCTATGAAATTCTGTTAAACTAGTAAGACAGTTTGAATGCTGACTTTAAGCTGCTTCTAATGAAAACTTTTGAAAACTTTTATGTCGCAAGGTTATGTCCAGCCACACAATCTCTCTGGAAAACAGTCACTGACCACATGACACACTGTTTGAACTTTAACATCCCAGTTATTCCACTCACTTGGTATACTTCAAGACTTCTCAGTGGTCAACCTTCCACCCTAACATACCATGTAATACGATTACATGCTGCATTAACTGTTCTCTTAAACTGGAAAACACAAACAATCCATTTTACACAATTGTCAAATCTATAACAATAGAACAACAAAACAGTAGGGAAATTCACCACTTTTAATCAATGATCAAACCACAGTTATTGAAGAAACCTCTACTGAAGAATTGTGCAACGGGTTAAAAATGCTAACACAGCTGATGAAGGATTTATCCAAAATGTCCAGTTTCTCTGGAAACTTTGTGTGCTTCCCTTTTTTCTGGTGGGGGTCTGGTGGCAACAGGCTGGGAAGGTCAACCCAGACTTGTCTATCCCAAGCGTCAGACTTCAGCTCCTCCTGGGGGATGCCCCGACAATTGTGAGATATAATCTCTCCAGAGGGTCTTGGGTATGCCCTGGGGGTTCCAACCAGTGGAACATGCTAGGATACAGCTCTAGCAAAGTTGACCTTTTAAGGTGCCTAATCCTCCATAACCTACTCTGCTCAAATTAGAGGGACAGTGGTGCTACTCCAGGACGGTCCCAGTTACTACTCCGAAGCTTTCCCTTACTCTTTTCACCCTATCACAGAGAGTAAGCCCATCAACCCTGTGGAGGAGCCTCATTTCTGCCACTTGTTCTTGCAAGCTTATTCTTTTAGTCACTACCCACAGATGACCATAGATGAGGACAGGGACATGGTTTGACAGTAAATAGAGCTTCGTATGCTAACTGAGCTCCTGCTTCATCACCACATCGGTCTCTTTTTCCATCAATTATGATTTTCAACTCTCAGATGACCACGTACATCAGCTAACACTAATCCTAACAGCCACGCTTCTGCGTTTGAACAGATCCGTTTTTACTGCATAATCACAATCATAATGTGTGTATATACGTATACATACAGTGCCCTCCACTAATATTGGCACCCTTCCTAAACATGAGTAAAGTAGGCTGTGAAAAATTTTATTTATTGTTTAACCGTTTGAAGTTTTGTTAAAAAATGAAAATCACAAAATACTCTGCTCTCATTGATATCAAACAATTGCAAACACCACAGGTTTATCCAAAAAAAAAAATCTTTATTAAATATAGGTGTGCAACAATTATTGGCACCCTTATGAATTCATATGAGAAAACTATATTTTAAGTATATTCCCACTGATATCTGACAATTTTTTAGTACAACTGGGTGACAAGGAACAGAAAATTGTTCAACCATTACTTCCTGTTTCACAGGGGTATAAATATGAGGTAACACATAGGCTAAACATCCTTAGTCATTCATAACAATGGGTAAGACTAATGAATATAGCTGTGATGTGCAGCAAAATGTTTTCACAAAATGGGAAGCGGCTATAAGAAAATAGCACAAGCATTGAAAATGCCATCAGGGTAATAATTATGAATTTCCAGTCAACTGGAAATGTTATGAATCAACCTGGAAGAGGACATGTCTATACTGTGAAGAGGATGGTTCGAGTAGCCACAAAATCTCCAAGGATCACAGCTGGAGAATTTAGTTGTGTCTTGGGGTGACTCAGCATCAGGGAGTGAATGATGCTGAGAATGAAAGATGACTCAGCATCAGGGAGATTCAATCTTTTAACATCAGCTGAGAACTGGGTCATACTCACTATTAAAGATTATTTATGGCACTTATCAAACAAGAGATTTTCACTAGTGCTAAGAGGATTACACAGCAGGTCTTTCTGAGAAAAATGTGAAAGCCTGTGTGGACTAGTTGGTATTTAGTTTGTATCATGGTGCATTAAAATATTTTGAACAATGTATATCAAGGAATACACTTTTTTTTTTTTTTTTTTTTTTTTAAGAACCGCAATCTCTACAGTGGGATTCTGTGGTCATTTATACAAGCCAGTTCTTTAAATGTTCTGTAAAGCAGCTAGCTAGCTAGTTTATAGGAATTCTAGCTAGCTAATTTTAAGGATTTTTGCCAACACTCGCCAACACTTTGCCAAGACATCGGCTAGCCAATTTAGCTAGGTAGCTATAAGCTTTAAAAAACATGCCCAGCTTCTTTTCCGTTCAGGTAACTAGCATAATCACATCTAACAACTAGAAAACACCAACACAATTCAGAAATGTAACTTGGAAAACCATGACAGAACCAGTATTTGAAGATTCTGGACATGTCTAGTTCCTCCCCCACCAACAGAGAGAAGTGACAGGTAGACCCCTATGAAAGTTATGAAGTGCACACCGACATCCACCTTAAGAAGGTAACAAGCATTTCAGGTTTTTAGCTGGGAAACGGGCGAAAGCGTTTACGCTCTTATCAGGTTTCAATTTCAAAAACCTCTAGAATACATCTGACATCTTAATGAAATAAATTTTGCCTCCACATGCCCAGTGACAGTTATCCTCTATCACCATAGTGCCTTCCCCTAAGGGAGCTTCTTTAGTGTTATTAAGTCAACATCTCCACTTGACAAGCTTAATAAACATGAAACACTGCCGAATTAACATTCCTGTAGTGCTGCACAACTGATTGTGATCATGAGATCATCTCTGTTAATTAAACAATCAATTGCTATAGTTGTAAGTTTAGCTAAAGGTTGATGGTGTTGTTTTCATGACACCGATGCATTAAATCTACCGTCTAAATCTAGTTCTACCGTCGTTAAAACATACTGAGTCCTGATTGAGTTCTATTTAGACATTTAATGTTCAGTGTGAAAGAAAAGATTGTTCTATTTCATTTCTACTAACCGCCAGAGGCGGTGCTTTAAGCACCTGGATGTCCATCACATGTACGTGCAGGTCGAGTGTTTGTATCAACAAAGTCACCTGTGACCTGGGTGACGTATGCCCTTTGCCCCGCTACTAAAGGCACGTTCACCCAGGAAGTGAGCTCTTGTCATCTTCTCGTGTTGGTAAGCAGGTTTCAGGGGTGCAGGCACCGCTGGTGGTATTTTAACCCGAAGTGGAGTTGGAGCTATGAACTCTTGTCCTCCAAAGACTGCGGCTAGCCTTTTTTGTGATTGTTTAACTTCAGATAGTGCGCTATCCAGCAAAAGGTAAGTGAACTCTGCTATCAACGCCGTTTATGAGTGGACACACTAATTTGGAAATCGGCAGTTTACATTTCGTGATCAGTTTTGGTGTTACTCGCCTTAACGCTGATACAACGCTAAATACTTGAGTGTCGGGTTGGAAGCCCCTCCCGTAGTTTTCTGTTTATACTTATCGTGGAGTCATTCCCCACGATTTTGGTTGGTTTGGTTTTGACGTGTTTTCGGTAGGACAGGTTACACAACGCACTCTGATTGGATTTGATTGAAACGGGTGATTGTTTTTCGTCCCCGTGATTTAGTTAATTGATTTCATTCATTATTAGCTACAGTGCAAGAGTCTGTTTGCTCTTAACTGCACCATATTGCTTCACATTTCTTGCTTCACAGAAATACTACAAAATATATATTTTTTTTTTCTTCTCTCTTTTTCCTCAATTACCACCTGGTAAAGTGTTCACATGTGTATATTAATCACTGCTTGTAACCATGTTTATGACATTTACTGATTGACAGGCCCCTCTTGAACCAGAGGATGGCCATGATAGTCGTCCCTCTTGCCTGGCGGTTGACCACTTAAGAGAGAGACTGAATGAGATGGCATGCATGAACTGCAGCTGCATGAGCTTAGCAGCACGTGCAGACAGGCTGGCCCAGCTAGAGGGCCGGTTGGGCACTCAACCGCATCCTACGCAAGCCATGTCTCCTACCTCTTATAAGCACCATAAGATAGATTTGCAGGGGGCACCTGATAGGGTTAAACGCAGAAAGGTAGATCCCCTAGCCCAGAAGGTAGACACCTTGGCTTCTGAGTTTGCAGAGATTAAGTCTCTCCTCCTTAATCTGCAACCACCCGGTACACAGCCTGCTAGTGGTCCCGCTGCAGCTGCACTGCAGGCTCCTCCCATGGCGCTGCCTCCAATACTGTCACCAGCCTTTGAGATCCAGGAGGAGGATGCACTCTCCACTAGGGCCTCGGAGAGCCTAGTTATCAGTAGAGGTTATGACAAGAAGGGAGCAATTGAAAGCTCCCGTTCATCTCATCCCAATTCTCAGGGGACAAGCCGCAATACACGAAGGGCTCCGAGACCAGATAGATGTCAGTCAGGCCTGCGGTAAAAATGGCCTTGGCATATCTGGGGTTAGTTGAAGCACCTGTCCAGGTGACTCCTCAGAGTGCTTTTTTCAGGAAGACCTCTCAGTCCACAGCTCTGTGTCCCACCCTCAGCTCCATATATTGAGGAGCTGCAGAGGTGCTGGGCAGACCCCAGATGTTTCTCTCATTTCCTGACAGACTGTAGAGCACTGGCTAACATGCAAGATGCATCCAACCATGGCCTTGACCGCATATCTTATATAAAGGGCTGTTGTCGCCCTTGTGCTGCCGCCTGATGAAGCACTTTGGCCTGATGCACGCTTTCCCCAACCACAGTGCCGTTTGACAGATGACTTCATTCTGAGAAGCTATGACACTGCAGCATGTATGGGACATGTTGGGAAATCCATGTCACACCTTATACTGGCCCTATCCCAGATGCTGCAGGCCTCAGAGGTTGACCCTTCTGCCCAGAGTCTGAGTGACACCTCTTTGCAGGCATGCGCCTACAGGACCAGGGTGTTCGGTAGGCTAATGTCTTTGTTAACTCTCGCTCGAGACCAAATATGGGTGACCCAGTCTCCACTTTTGGAACCCTGCAGAAGACCCCTCTGCTTTCTTCCTGTCATATATGGGGAGCTGTTTGGGGGTTCCCTTAGGGGCCATACCTTCTCACAGAGAAGTAGTGACCACAGATGCCTCCCTGGCAGGCTGGGGAGCTGTACAGCAATGCAGGGCAGTCAGAGGCCAGGGAAGTCCTTTGAAGTAGGAACAACACATAAATGTGCTGGAGCTACAGGCAGTGCTGTTCACCCTCAAATATTTCCTCCCAGTGCTCCCAGACAACACGTCTGAGGTCTAACATATAAATCACCACGGGAGCACCGGGTCCAAACAATCCTTGAAGATGGCCCAACAACTGTTATTGTGGGCCCATCCTCACCTATTGAAGCTGAGGGGAATGCACCAGGCACTCAAACACAGCTGCAGATTTCCTATCCCAGCAAAGCCCGCATCCTGGGGAATGGAAGCTGCACCTCGAAGTAGTGCAAGCGATCTGGCACAGATATGGCAGAGCAGAGTTGGATCTTTTCACCTCACTGTCAACGACACACTGTCCCCTTTGGGTTTCACTGGGGGAATCAACAAGCCCCTTGGGCCAAGGTGCAATGGCCCATGCATGGCTAAATCAACTGCTGTATGCTTTTTCTCCACTACCATTGATACTGCCCACCCTAGACAGGATCCTCAAGGGGAATTATGAGGTGCTACTAGTAGCCCCCAAATGGCCAAGGAGAGTGTGGTTCCCAATAATACACAGATTACTTTACAGGGAGCCTTGGTGCATCCCTGTGAGGATGGATCTCCTCTCACAGCTGGAGGGTTGAATCTGGCACCCGAACCCATCCCGGCTGCAACTTTGGGTCTGGCCTCTGAAAGACCAGAGCCACTATTAAGGCTGTGTGATCCAGCAGTTGTACAGACCATCCACAACTCCCGGGCACCTTCCACCAATGCGGTGTATGCTAACAGATGGAAGCTTTTTTCTGAGTGGTGCAAAACACAAAATCAGGATCTGACACGCTGTCCCATACCAGTAATCCTCAGCTTTCTCCAGTCCCGCCTTGAGGGAGGCTTTGCAGCCTCCACCATCAAGGTATAAATAGCTGCCACTTCAACCATGCATAATAGGGTAGATGGTGTGACTATTGGCTCCCACACCCTTTATCAAAGGTGCTCAATGACTGAGACCTCCTTGACAAAACCCAGTATCCTCTTGGGACTTGCCTCTCGTATTAAAGGCACTATGTCAGCCTCCATTTGAACCTCTAGTGAGGTCAGAATTTAGGCGGCGGTCTATGAAAACAGCTTTCCTCTTAGCCATAGCATCGGCTAGACAAGTAGGCGAGTTGCACGCTTTGTCAGTAAGCCAAGGGTGCCTACACACAGGGGTAACGTTATGGCCAAACCCTTCATTTCTCCTAAAGACCTTTTCTTCGTCTTCGTCTTCGCAATTTTTGACCCTCAGGAGGATGAGCAGGGGTCGAGTGCGTACCTGTTGTGTCCAATGCGAGCACAAAAGTATTATATTCAAATGACTACTGAAGTCTGGCAGTCAAAGTCACTGTTTGTATGTCATATGGGGCATAGGCAAGGTCACGCTTTGTCTAAGCAGCGTCTTGTAGACACTATTGTTTATGCCTATAAGGTCAGTGGTCTCCCGATCCCTCCTCAGGTTTGATTTCACTCAACCAGGAGTGTGTCTACTTTATGGGCAGCCTTACAAGGGGTCCCTCTTTCAGATATTTGTGCAGCTGCATCAGGCCATCAATTTGGATGATGGATTTTATAGGGTGAACGTGGTTTCGCACAACCCAGTAGCTACAGACGTTTTTCCTCCGGCTTTACAGCCTTTTTAAAAGAGCACATAGGACTTCCTTGTGACCTTGTTGGCATTACTCATCCAGGTGCTTAAAGCACGGCCTCAGTAGAAATGAAATAGTAATGCAGCCACAGTTCTATGAATTTGGGATGACTGCCAGAGCTTGGCAATCACTCAAAATATTCACGAGAAGATTGCCAAGAGGTCACTTCCTGGGTGAATGTGCCTTTAGTACCAGGGCAAAGGGCATACATCACCCAGGCCACAGGTGACTTTGCTGCTACAAACACTCGACCTGCACGTACACGTAATGGACATCCAGGTGCATCTGAAATTCATAGAACCGCAGTTACATACATAACCATCGATTTATGTTGGTTTAAATTGATAAAATTACAAACTGCAATAGAACTATTCTATTCTTAATTTGTTTGGACATTTATGATAATCATGATTTAAATATCAAGCAAATAACTGTGCTTATTATTTTAGCTATTATCATGCTATATTCTGGCAAATTTGAACTTTGAATATGAATATTACAGCTCTAAATTACTGCTTGTCTGCACAGAAATCAAGCTTCAAATGAGAATATCACTGAAAATACTGTAGTTAAAAAATTTTAAAAAGAGAAAATCTAATGTAAATAATATACCACATACAATATACTACATAGACATCTATACAAAAACGTGCACTTATGTAAGGCAGAAAAATAATCAGATCCTGTCGTTTCTTAGTTAAAATGGCTATAAAAGTGAATGGTATGGTTTAGACACATTAATAATCTTTTTTCATTTTTACAAGGGTTTAATTTTGATGCTTAAGATCACAGTTTTTACATCTTACTGCAAGCCTGAATGAAGAGAAAGAGTCTGAGCTACTGCACGTGATCTGAATGGACAAAAAGAAAAGCTTCAGTCCTGTGCAACTCTGCGCTCTAGTGGAGGAAAAACAGAGATGAGCACCAAATATCTGAACATACGACTTCATATCCACTGCTGTTAGATTCTCAGTTCATATCTCCAACAGGACAAAGGTTTAAGCCACCCACTTCCACTACACAAATTACTTTTCCTGCTACAACACACCTGAGCCAGTTCATCAGCTGCTTAGTAATTAGTTCATGAAATGGAAGAAAACACCAGGACTGCACAACAACGACTAAAATATTAATCACAGGTATTTTGCCCAGTATTGACACCATGATTGTTCATTGCAGGGAATTAAGTACCAAGTACTTCAGCCAAATTAAGAAAGAAATGGTTTTGATTACACTCATATCATTTTAAAAGAAACCAACCTTCTCTGAATTGTACATTATACAGTAAGTCTACAATCTGTCAGTTTAATCAAAAAGACATGTTAGTCATGTGAACTAATTTAGTTCATTACTTAACTAGTTAATCTTTTAAATGCTAAATCACAGAGAAAATGAATGAACATTGAATAAAGGAACAAATAAACAGTCAAATGCATGCAACTGGTTAAAACATAAAACCTGGAACTAACTAACCAACTAACTCAAACAAATACATTTAAAATCAATAATAAATAAATAAATAAATATAATATAATAAATAATTGATTTTAAATTTGTGATTTATTGATTTTAAATTTGTAAATATTATAATAAAACAACAACAACAACAACAACAACAACAAAAGCAACAGCTAATTAGGTATCCTTGACAAAGTTTAAAAATCATTTAATTAATTTGCACATACATACATACATACATACAAGCATATATGCTTCTTCTTATGATTATTATTATTGTTAATAATAATAATAATAATATTAACAACAACAATAACATTATTATTATTATTATTATTATTATTATTATTATATGAACAGAATAATCTTTCAAGTGTTAGAACATACCAGGTAATGCACAGGATAGAATATAACAAAGAAATATAAAAACACCCTAGCAAAAACATTAAGATACAAGCACAGACCTTATCAGTTTGTCTCCAGACATGCGTTGTGACATCATGCATTAGATCAGAGTTAAAGAGCGCCACATCAGGCCTGATCGAGTTGCTTCATGTCTGCACCAGTAGAGGGAGCGCTTTCCATTTCCATGTATTCATTTAGCAGATGCTTTTATCCAAAGCGACTTACAAATGAGAAAATACAAGTAAATTTCCAGTATCATACGCTAGCTGAACAGGAGTTTATAGGGATGAGATCAGAGGCCACTTCACCATGAATCACTGCATGACTCCTGGTGAGAGAACAATCACGTAGCATCAACTCGGACAACCTCACCGATTTTCCTAAAGCTGGAACCAAAATATCACATCGTAATATTTGAAGACGCTCACAATACACAAATTTAGTTTTGCTAACAAGGTGCAGATAAAACAGAGTGGAGCCATCTTCGGAAATGAGAGACGTACAGAACCAAGTAAAGGAAGAAAATTTAGAAAGGTTTAACATTCTATGAAAATTTTCCTGCAGTTATAAAAGCAATAGGCTCAGCCTCAGATGCTACAGCTCAATGAAAGCCTGATATGTTTTGTACACTTTTCTGGCCACAAGCTTCAGAACTGTAAAGGCTACAGTTTAGCTGGCTCCCTACACTTCCCTGTATGCACAATTCTACGCGAGTTTCCAGCAGAACCAGTTCATTTTGATCACGGTCAGACACGGAGTTTTTCAGAACAGGACATATTGGGGGAAAATCCACAGCAAGACATGTTTAATTATTTTTTAAATAATTAGTACCTTGTAAATGTGGTTGGTCATTTGCAATATCAGTTAACCGGCCTACTCCTCTAAGAGTATGCATTTATCGGCCATGTCAGACATGTTCACCAGTCTCTGAGGTGGAGTCCACGTCAAGTCTCAAATCTTTGTTCTGTTTTTAGCAATAGTTCTTTCAGCTAGTTATTGTAATTAACAGTGTATGAGGCTAAATCAATTTTGAAATATTAAAACTGACTACGTCTACAGAATGTCTTGTTCATTTATTCAAAATTGTCTAATAAAAGCACACACTTGAATCTTTCATTCAAAATTAAACCATTAATCAAAAAACTATTACATTTGATCCAAAAGTGTCTTGTCATTATCCCTATAATGACAAGAAAACAGAACATTCATAGAAAATTCAGGAAAGATATTACTTTATTTGGTCATTTAGTGCAAGATGCCAACGTGCTGTGTTTTTTGAGCTATTTGAGTTGCTGTAGTTTGCTGTAGTTCTCAAGCAATGATGGGTAAGGTAGTCTCCCAGTGAGCGCCGGCGGTAACAAAAACCCACGTGTGGAAATGTAATAGACTGTGCACAAAAGCTGCTTATGTATTATTATTATTATTATTATGATAAAATATTTACTAGAAATACACTTGAAATGTTTCCATCTCTGGGCCATGTCTATTAAAGAAACATATCCAACTCTCTACCCAAAGCTAGAGATTGAAAGCACTGACACATGACAACACAAAAAAAAAATTCATGCTATTAATCTTTTGCAATAGTATTTGCAGTATAATGCCATCACGTGACATCTTCGTAGCCACTTTATATGCAACACTTCAGATTATTATTAGATTATTAGGTTCGCTTGTAGTGAGTAGGGGTGTGGTTTGGGGTGGGTCTACATTAGATGTAGACTGTTTGATCGGTTTTGACGAGCAATCTGAACCGAAAACTGACAGCTGGAACTGTAGTTTTCCTGGTTGCCTCGGTTGTGGGAGCGGCTAAGAAGGGTGTGCTGTCATTATACAGTACGAGAGCGGCCTCTAGAGGCGAAATAAAAACTATCACTGACACATTTTGTTGTGTTATTTGAAGTTTTATTTTTGGTTCATTTTGGATGTCTCAATTATTTATTTGTTATTTGGAGTGTTACTTTTTGGCTCAGTTTGGATGTATATCTTTTATGTTAATATTTATTAATAGTTAATATATATGTATATAAATATTTCTATATTTATTTCATTTCAAAAAGTACAGTACATTTTCATGGTACAGTCAGTACTGTTTATTTTGGTAATAAAGTTCAGCAATATTTGACTTTCAGTGTTGTGTTTTCATTCAGTATCAGTTTTAAAAACGATCGGTTGATCAATCGGTTAATCGGCAGGTACCGCCCGACGTAGTTATCAGTAAAATCGTCGACTGCTGGTCTACGTTGTGAAGGAGGAGTTTCGGAGCTGGAAGGGCTGATGTGGCGCACACCTGAAACCTGCTTCCTGGCATGTATTTATGTGATTTATATTCTCGCTCCCTCCATCTCTGGCAGGGATCTGAAGCGTACGTGCAAGTGAGTGTGAGACCAGAGAGCATGGAACTGCAAAGGAGATATTATTCATGCTTTCGTCTTAGTTATGTGACACACAGAAGGAAGTGAATAGAATTAATGCGCTTAACCTACTTAAAAAAGCAGGTCCCCATTTACATTTTGGGTCAGTATCAGGATTCTGAATAATGCTCGGAGTAATAGTGAGTAAGCTCGGATATCAGTACGGCATCAAGAGATTGAAAAAAACAAGACGAAAAACAAACAAACAAACACACAAAACGAGTTCAGTGCGAAGAAATTTCGGAAACTTTTTCAAGCTCCTCATTAAATATGATTCAGCAGTGACCAACAAGGAGCCATCTGTTTAACACAACAGCGTCTGCACCTGAAACGTGCATCTGAAAGCGCGAGTCACAAGTCTCCAGCCTGGTTTCCCTTCACGACAATAAACAACTGTATAAAGCAGTAACTGATGAGGCCTTACAGTTACGTCATACATCAGATGTCTTTGCTAGAGATGAGAATATGGAGGAAGTGGTAAAAAAGTCAGGAAGGGACATGCCCTTAAGTGCAGGTGTCAAGTTAAAGTCGATTCAGCGCAAACGTCTAGTAATTTATGGTTCAGGATTTATTATTTTTTTTACACAGATCTGAGATCTGCTTTGTGGGAGTTGTGTGGGATCAGCAGAGGAAAAAATGTGTGCCGTGTAACTAGAGGAAGATTTATTTGCAGGGTGATTTTTCTTCTGCTCTGACCTGTACACACACACACACACACACACACACACACACGAAACACAGCGCTGCTGAAAATATGTAGGAGATGATTCCACACACCTCAGGGTACAAGTAAGTCCCCACACACACACACATACACACACAAGCATGCAAAGTCACGTTTATAGCAGCTCGTGTTGCAGAGGCATGCTGGCCAGAATAATGGCCCATTTATACTAGCCTAATCCGCACTCGACTAAAAATACACTGAAGGTTGTTACACTTTTTGATGTTAGAGAGAGTCCTTTTTGACCAAAAAAACATGCTCATTTTCAATCAATCCTGGTAATCCTCTTTAAAACACCCTGCAGTATATATATTGGCTTTTTTATTTATTTTTTTTACCTCAAATGCTTTGAAGCACTTAAAATGTGACCACGTACTATATCCCCCTCGAGTCTCTCCGTCTCTAAAGATCCATGAGCGTAAGGTCCGAGGCCTCCACAGCCACTAGGCCGAGTTTATCGCATGACAAGGACACAATGGACCAGGAAACGTCTCACTTTGTGGACTCATAATGAGCCGACGTTAATTGTGTAAAATGAGGAATTTCGCGGGAAGTAAAACAAAACACGCTGACAACGTCCCCGTCCATTAGCGGAGGCAGGGAGACGTCCTCGCGGCAAAATGGGCAGCTCTTGTTCCGCAAGACGAGACAAACACAAAGATACTGATATGGCTTTCCCGTCCTGCTTCGGCGTGACCGAGAGAGAAAGGAAACACGAGACGAGGAAGAACATTGCCTGTGGTAACACTGCACACTGAATCCTGCTGAGATTTTACCAAATGTACCAGTAATGGTTGTGCTGTTGCAGTGTGTCCGTCGGCAGCGTGCGCTAATATAACGGCTGATCTGAGACAATAAGTGGAGCTTAAGATCAGCAGGCTAGAAACTGTACCAGAGTCTATGCTTGGATTGGTGTGAATAAAGAAAGTAAGAAGGAATCACTGCTGTAGTATGAATAGACGCTGGAATGTTATGCTAGTATTTTAAAGCAAAAATATCAAACAATCTGTAACACGAAGCTAACATCAACCAGCCAGTCTATTTTGCTTAGTAATATGAGCTGAAGACCTGGTGTAGCACGAGTGCTTTGTTTAAAGAGCACCTCTGCTTTGTGTACCCTGCTGTGGATCAGTTTATCAGGCTGTACAGGATTTCGGTGTGTTTTCTGATGATACTTGATGTTGCTGTATACTTGATTTTCCCTTAAATTTCCAATGCAATTTGAGGAGGGTTTTTTTTATGTAAGACTATTTCCATCCATCCATCTTCTATACCGCTTTATCCTTTTCAGGGTCACGGGGAAACCTGGAGCCTATCCCAGGGAGCATCGGGCACAAGGCGGGGTACACCCTGGACAGGGTGCCAGTCCATCTCAGGGCACAATCACACACACATTCACACACCCATTCATACACTACGGACACTTTAGACATGCCAATCAGCCCACCATGCATGTCTTTGGACTGGGGGAGGAAACCGGAGTACCCGGAGGAAACCCCCGCAGCACGGGGAGAACACGCAAACTCCGCACACACAGTGCAGTGGCGGGAATCGAACCCCCGACCCTGGAGGTGTGAGGCTCACCACTAGGCCACTTAGTGGCTTGTTCCACACGGTCGTTCACAGTGATGCTTCTTGAGAATGAAATGAGACCTTTTAGCTGTACTCATGAATCGAAGGGGGCTTTGGCTGAACGTGCGCCGTGATGACGTCACACGATGCGTCTCGGCCCAAGTCTGCGGTGATTTCGGAAAATTGCAAGCTCGTCCGAAATCCTGGAGGAACTAGCTTATACTTTAAGCAGAAAAACTCTGCTTAAACATTTTAGGATTCAAGACAGCATGGCACTCCATCTTGTCATCGGTTACTCATGCTTTCAAATGCTTTTGAGCACTTTTGGTGCATACTTAAACTAGTTATTATGGCTTTATTACAGAACATACATCACTAAGTGCACATAGTGCCTTTACACTCAGATATTCAATATGTAGTATACAAATTAAGCTCAAATTATGTAAAAAACTATATAAAAAAAAGTGGAACTGCAGTCAGAGATTACTAAGCAAACTTTTCTTTTTTTTT
Organism: Ictalurus furcatus; assembly: GCF_023375685.1. Classification (NCBI taxonomy): domain Eukaryota; kingdom Metazoa; phylum Chordata; class Actinopteri; order Siluriformes; family Ictaluridae; genus Ictalurus; species Ictalurus furcatus. The sequence continues at coordinate 7,958,407 of NC_071268.1, read as the reverse complement.
TTTTTTAGGTTGAATGACTTTTTCCCCCACTAATTGGCTGAATTCCTAAGAAAGAAGTAGAGCTATACGAAGAAAACCTGTATTAAAATCGCAATCTCAATTTAAGTTTCAATGCAACTAGATTCAAGAACAGTGAATGACATAAAACAGCACCGCTATTCCAGCTTATTTGTTGTGACCTATGAGCATAGATGTTGCACCACATACACGGCGAGTCTACAGAAGAAAAAAGGGGCAAAACAACGTGGGAAAGCTGTGACTGAATTCTAAAATGCTCGCTTTTCGTGAGAACTATCCAATCTATCCGGAACAAACATCTAACATTAGATTCTGAATATTAACTTCGCAAGCACTAAACGAACGATGACTAAACACACGAGGCGAACGAGGCATGGCTGAACGCGTCGTCTCGATCAAATCTTGCCAGTCACGCATTACGCATAGAACGTGTTTCTCAAGCCTCAAGTGTCTGGAGACGCTCTCGCCAGAAGAACAGAGATTAATGACCGGTTCCTTCCAGGATTGTGCGATCACAGAAATGGACATAAAATATAAATATTTACATAACATACAATATTTATATGAAACTAAAATCTAAATATGCAGACAAAAATATTCAGAGGAGCTCGCGATTTTTCGAAATGACTGAAGATTTTCCAGAAATTTATGCCAAGGCGTGTCATGTGACATCACAGCGCGCATTCAGACAAAGCTCTTTTCAATTCATGTGTGTCGAACATGAGAACAGTTTTATTTACCAGTAGTTGTCCACACACACACAAAAAAAAAAACAGAACAAAAAAAAGCCTTTTTGGCCGCAACAATCCCCAAAAAAATGAATTCTGTGAAATCCTGTACGGACTGAATGACTAATGACCATGACTCGTTATTTAACCAGCTGTTAATATCGCTGGTTTCATTATTTTGAGTAGCAGGGCTCCCCCCTTCAGGATTTTGGGTACATCAGTACTAATGTGACATAAATCAGAAATTCAAGCTGTGGCAAGCAATCATTCATAAACATTAGCTAAATAAATACCACCCTCTTCCTACAGAATATGATAATTTAGTAAATATACATGTTCCTTAAAAAAATTATGAAAAAAAAAAAATTATTTGATTAAAAACAAAATATTTGAGATTTGCTTTTTTTCCAAAAATCGTCCAGCCAAGATCTCCATCCATCCATCCATCTTCTATACCGCTTTAGCCTTGTCAGGGTCACGGGGAAACCTGGAGCCTATCCCAGGGAGCATCGGGCACAAGGCGGGGTACACCCTGGACAGGGTGCCAATCCATCGCAGGGCACAATCACATACACACTCACACACCCATTCATACACTACGGACACTTTAGACACGCCCAATCAGCCTACCATGCATGTCTTCGGACTGGGGGAGGAAACCCCCGCAGCACGGGGAGAACATGCAAACTCCGCACACACAGGGCCACGGTGGGAATCGAACCCCCGACCCTGGAGGTGTGAGGCGAACGTGCTAACCACTAAGCCTGCCATTATGAGATATAGTCAAGAATACATAGTATACAAGATGGATAGACAGACAGACAGATAGATAGTGTAGTATCGGTCTATATTCTCTTTACAGCCAACCTGTAATGAAATGCTCTTTGACTTGTATTGCTCACTGAAGTAACTAGCATTATCGATTTGTTGATGGAAAGAACAGCATTACTTAAAGTGCACTTAGAAAAAGAGTGCTTGGGGTTCACAGAGCCTGGAAAGGTAAACCACCGAACAAGCGTTTCAGCTGCCTCAATCGTATTTCAATCTTCTCCGTGCCCAAGAATCATTATTCAAAAGATAAACATCTGAATCTATATCCAATTTATACAGACTCAACCTAGAACGTAAAAAAAAAAAAAAAAAAAAAGCGCCATTATGGAAAGAACAGGAGCTGGCATGATGCTGTTCACTGACTGAGTTAATGTTTGTATTGCTTGGAAGTACAGGACACCAGATAAGAAGATCGACATTTAGAAAACTCTATACAGCTATTGTTCAGAAACAATGGTAATTAAAGACCCTGGTGAGGTGCAGAAAGGTTGTTCAGTGCAAGTGTGTGCAATTCTCTCTCTTCAGGACGGACGTTCGGATTATTAAACCTTTCCTCCACCCTTTTTAAATAAAATGCTATTTCTTTTGTCTTACGACAACATGTGACTTGATCAATAGAAGAAAAACACATTCCCTTCAACACCAATACACCAGGATTGCTCAAGCAGTAGGATGTTAATCGCTTACTAATACTCGCCTTCCTCAACTAAACATAATCCTGGTGGGTTTGTCCGAGTTAGCGATTTTATTTATAAGTCTAGCGATATTGTTTCTATTCAGTCATTAAATTGTGTGCTTCGCAGTTTTATGTTTAAATTGTATATATACACTCTGGAAACATTTATATATATATATATATTCATCATCATGCCTAATCACTTTATCCTGGTCAGGACTGCGTTGTCTATCTTAGGAACACTGGATTGCACAAGACAGGGACATACCCTGGATGGAACATCAGTCTATTACAGGGTCTCACACACAGACATTTCACGCACTCCTTCAAACCTAGAGGCAGTTCAAATGCGTCATTCCACCTACTGGAATGCATTCTGGAGGTAGGAGGAAACCGGAGAACCCGGAGGTAACCCAAACATACACAGGGAGAACAGGTGAAAGTGATGATTCTAATGGTTTCCACTACAAACACCATTACAAGCCACCAACATTAAAACCATTACTATTATTGGTCCTTAATGGTATCCATTAGACATAACATGCCACCAATAGAAGGCAACAAAATACCACAGAGAACATAATAGTTTCCATTAAAACCAATACAATTCCCATTATAACCATTCAAACCATTCTAGGATGGTTTCTCTTGTTGTTGGGGGGGTTTTTTTTCCAGCAGGGTGGTGCTGCAAAATAATAATGATCATCATCTTAGCTCTTACTGTGCAGCTTTTGAATTCAATCTCTTCCCTATCAATCCACTAGTCAGTCCCTCCAGGATTCTGTGATCGCAGCAATTAACGCAAAATCAAGCAAACTCCAAAATATCCCGAGGAGCTTGCAATTTTTCAAAAATTTCGCAGATTTGGGCAAAGACGCGTCATGTGACGTCACCACAACACGCATTCAGCCAAATCCCTCTCCGATTCACGTGCGTCCAACATGACTACAGCGAAAAGGTCTCATTTACCAACAAACATCACTGCGAAAGGCCATGCAAAACAATTTCGTGCAAATTTTGCCAATTCAAGTCGCGTTCTGCAAAAAAAGCACACCAAAAAAACCCTCCGCAAGTTGCATCACAAATTTTGAACTGCACAAATGCTTCTTAAGGCTAATTTTAATAAGAAGACTCAAAGGCATATTGCATTTGTTGACAATGAACACGCCCCCCACACCACACACCCCCAACCCTGTTACCTGCGGGCCACGCCCCCCAACAACCCTGTTTACCTGCAGACCACGCCCCCGACAATCCTGTTTACCTGCTGACCACGCCCCCGACAATCCTGTTTACCTGCAGACCACGCCCCTGAAAATCCTGTTTACCTACAGACCACGCCCCCAACAACCCTGTTTACCTGCGGACCACGCCCCCGACAACCCTGTTTACCTGCGGACCACGCCCCCTGAAACCCTGCTTACCTGCGACCACGCCCCCAACCCAAAAACAGTGCTACCTGCGGACCACGCCCCCAAACGACAGCACGCTTTAGGACCACGCCCCCTGGCAACAAACGAAAAATTGATTTGTGGTTTTGAGAAATTGTTGTGCTACACAATAAAGCGTGTAAACAAAATGGTTGACAGAATACGGCTCACAAGGCTGCACGAGACGGCCTCATTTTCACACACACACACACACACACACACACACACACGACGAAGTGTCCGGGCACCTAAAATACACCCAGCAATGTGTGTAAGAATAAAGAAAGAAATAAAAACTGTATGCATGTAGGTGCACGGGATGTTCATTACCGAGGTATTTGATGTCGAAGCCGCGCGGCGCTTTGAGCGATCTCCGGGTCCAGGCCTCGCGCAGCGCCTCCAGGTGCTCCTCTTTGCCCTGGATGAGCAGCACGTGCTCGTCCAGCCAGCCGAGGAAAAACGTCTCGGCGATGGCGTCGGCTACCATCTTGTTCCAGAAGTGCTCGGTGTTGAGCGCCTTGAACTCGGCGAACACCTCGTATCCGGTGTGGTGTCGCGGCGGCTCGGCGCTCTCCGTCACACCGCGTGAGTCCGCGGGCGCGCGCCGCGACAGCACGATGGCCAGCGAGTGCGGCGCGAGCTGCAGGAACGGCTCCATTCTCCGGGGCTGTGCGCTGATCACAACACACACATGGCTCGGATTTTAAGGCGACTGTTTTGTTTTTGTTGTTGTTATTTGTTAATTTTTTTTGTAAATGATTATTATTATTGTGATTATTTTCACGCCGTTACCGAACAAAGAGCGGGAGAAATAACGCTTAGTTCATCATATTTGCTCTGCAGGCGCTGAGACATGTTTCCGTAACGGTTAGACGTTTCTAAGGCGATTTCAGCTGCTTGCACCGAATCACCGGGGGAAACAGGCGAAATAAATCGTCGTGACGTGCTGTCGTTATTGCAGATAACGTTAGGGTTCCGTCGATGGCGTTTGATCTCATCCGTTTTCTCACCTTCAGCAGCATCATCCGCACGGACACCGTCAGCATGTCAACATTAATCACCGTGAAGGACGAGCGACACAACCGCCAGGGCGGAGAGCTGCTTCCAGACAAATAAATGCAAGATAGTCGAATGAGAAAGATTACAGTATTAATATATCTAGATCTGTTTTTTTTTGTTGTTGTTCCGACGAGACCACGGAACGCTCGCGCCGGTGCGTGCCTCTGCCTCCCTCCCGGTGAGTCACTTTTATCACCTAGGCGCGTGCGCTGAGCCAGCTGTTCAGCTCCACGCGCCCCCTGTCTGCAGCGCAAAGCCACTGCAACTCCTGCACTAAACACTGTGCATTAGAAGAAAAAAAAAAGGGATGCAAGCGCCCGTTTTCAGTGGTGCAGGTTGTGCTACAAAAATAAAAGAAAGAAAGAAAGAAAAAGCAAGTGTTTGGGTTTTATTTTAGGCTTTAATATAGTGATTTGTTATTGTTGTTGTATAGATCCCTAATGTTATTGACAGCTATGCTTTAAAACCAGTACCAATGAACTGAAGAAATATTTCCATCTTCACTGAACTCTTTATCATTAGGTGTTCCAGAAAGTAGGTGATGCGACTTCCCTGGGTAAGTTTACTCAGAGTTAACGGATAACCTCATCTTTCGGTTCCAAAAACAGGGGTAACTTTCAGGGTTCTCAGGCTCCTCCTGGTCCAGAGCAGGTTATGTTCCAGCAACATTGTGTAGAACCATTCATACAGTACATGCCTTGCACTCAAACGGTTCCTGCACAATTTTGTGAAGTTCCCTGGCTATAAACCATGATGAACCATTGATGAAGATGGCAAGAGGAACCCCCGGTGAACCAAAGAGATTGCAGGGTGTTACAAGATATGATCTGAGCACATCGTTTATAATTAAATGACTAATGCACAAAGTGCTTTATGTGGAGTTATACGGCTCCTTTGCGGGAAGACAGAATGATATTTCAATATAATCGATATTATAAATGTCTGTAATACATACACAGACCAAATATTTTTTAATCAGGACAACTGCAAACAATTATTTACACTGCCAAGATTCTGTGTGGAGGTTGATGGAAACTCCTCTGTATAGGAATTGCCAGAATCTTTAAGGGGACAATGACAAAGTTTTACTAATCACATATTTAAATAATATATATATATTGCAATATATATGTTAAACCTCTGTGGGCCTCATTTTATAATTCTGACACAGCAGTGGTGGTCTCTTCATCTTCATCCTACAGTGCATTACTAATGATATTTGGTCTAACAAACAGTAATAATCATTTTCAACTGTGGCAGGACGTGCTATTGCAGGAGGGTCAATTAATACAATGTGTCCATCAGCAACTGTAAGAAAATGAAATCATGTACATTCTCAAACAAATACACCCAATATACAAGGACATAAGGAACAGCTAGTAGGGGCACTACAATTAAGATGACAGTACACACCATATGCAGTGAAAATCAAATAAACATGCGTGATAATACACAAGTGAAACTGCGCCAATAAAGAGTTAATTTAAAATTCCTTTCTTAGACTGTGGCAGTGTTTATTGTCATCTTGATTGTTTAAGGATAAATCCCTTAAAGAAGAAAAACTGGAACTTAAAAAAAGGTCCTAAGTAAAGAGAGTGAAGTGAAGTGCTGGTGGTCCCCCACCCATTTTACAGGCCTCTGCCTTCTTCCTGTGGCTATATCTAACAGAAAGGAAACTTTTCAAATATTTATTAACTTACAGTGGGGGAAATAAGTATTGAAAGAGGCAACATTTATTTCAGTAAATATATATCTATTCACATTTTAACAAGAATTTGGTGTTAACTCAAGAAATCTGCACATATAAAGAAATCCAAACATTAAAGTCCATAAATGAAGTTATTTGTAATAAAGTGGAATGACACTGGAAAAAAGTATTGAACACGCTAAGTGAAATTAATTTAATACTTAGTGGAGAAGCCTTTGTTTGTAACGACAGCTTCAAGACGCTTCCTGTATGAAGAAATGAATGGGCCGCAGTATTCAGGTGTGATTTTGGCCCGTTCTTCTAAATATATTGTCTTTAAATCTTGTTTAATTGGATTCAAGTCAGGTGATCGACTGGGCCATTCTAACACCTTTAGTTTTTTTCTCTGAAACCATTTGAGAGTTTCCTTTGCTGTATGTTTTGGATCGTTGTCCTGCTGGAAGCTCCACCCACGTCTCATCTTCATCATCCTGGTGGATGGCAGCAGATTCTTCTCAAGAATCTCCCGGTAAAGGGCTCCATTCATCGTTCCTTCAATTATATGAAGTCTGCCAGTACCATGTGATGAAAAACAGCCCAACACCATGATGCTTCCACCTCCGAACTTCACTGTTGGTATAGTGTTTTTAGGGTGATGTGCAGTGCCATTTCTTCTCCAAACATGGTGTGCAGTATGACAGACAAAAAGATCAATTTTGCTCTCATCTGACCAGACTACACTCACAGACTACACAGTATTTCATAGGCTTGACCAAATGAGTTGTAGAAAACTTTAAACAAGCTTCAACATGCCTTTTCTTTAGTAATGGCATCTTGTGGAGTGAGCGTGAGCAGTGGAGTGCATTGCCTATTGTTTTCTCTGTGACGATGGCACCTGCTGCCTCCAAGTGTTTCTGGAGCTCTTTCCGAGTGGTCCTTGGCTCTTGGGCAATTCTTCTCTCTATTCGTCTGACTCCCTGGTCAGAAATCTTGTAAGGAGCTCCTGTGCGTGGCCGGTTGATGACGGAGTGATGTTGCTCCCACTTGTGGATAATGGCTCCAATGGTGCTTACTGGAAGATTCAGACGTTTTGAAATACGTCTGCATCCGATTCCATCAATATGTTTTGCAACAATAAAGTTGTGAAGGTCTTGGGAGAGCTCTTTGCTTTTACCCATCATGAGATGTTTCTTGTGTGACACCTCGGTAATGAAAAGCCTTTTTATAGACCATCAATTTGCTAATCCAGCTGATATTAATTTGCACAGATAGGGGGTATAATTACTTACGGATTTCAGCTGGTTCCTTGCCGTACCTTGCCTTGGAGAACTGCTTTTTCTTGTCATTCCGCTTTATTGCATATAATTTTATTTGTGGACTTTAATGCTGTAAATTCTTTATATGTGTGGATTTCCTGAGTGAATACTGATGTCTGGTGAAAATGTGAACAGCATCAGTGGAAATATATTTACTGAAAAAAAATGTTGACGCGTTCAATACTTACTTCCCCCACTGTATGTATTAGGCAGCAAGTGAACAGTCAGTTCCCGAGGTTGATGTGTTGGAAGCAGGAAAAATGGGCAAGTGTAAGATTCTGAGAGACTTTGACAAGGGCAAAATTGGTTTTAATGTTTTGACTGAGTGGTGTAGATTCACACAGTCATTCACAACTAGGGGTAATTTAGAGTGACCAATCCACCTACCATCATTTTTATTTGATTTTATTTCGTGGGGTGGGAGGAAACTAGAGTATCAGGAATACACCCACATGGACATGGGGGAGAACATGCACAAGAACTCCACATGGACAAGAGCTGTGTAGAGACATCACTACCCACTGCACCGACATGCCTAGTGAATTTCAATTTACTGGGTTTGTTTTAATAATGAATTTCAAACAGCATATTAGCAGAAAGTCTTAACTTTCAATGCTGCCAGTCATGATACAAGTTTGATGTTGATGCAAAAAACATTATACTGATGTCTTTTTATCTTTGAAAGCCAGGGAGCCTTAGTCATGCTAGTCCATTTATACAGGCCACCCCTACCTATATTAGCCTTGCAGCTCGACCATGAAACTAAAGGAAAAAAAAAACTGGTCAGACATCATAACAAGTAATAAACTGTAAATTTACTTTTTATCAAAATGTTTCTTTTATGTATTTACAGCCACACAATAAATATACATCATTATCAGTATATCATTCTAAGCTCTTTTAATATTTACTACAGGAATATTAAGCTCTGGACACAGCCAGCTCGGGTATTCAATAGTCTTCTGGGTATATTATTGTCAACACAAACTCAACCCTGAAGTAGTTAAGCTCAGTGTTTATGAAGCTATCATACATAGATCTCCGGGTATGATGTTGATTGGAGGTTGTATATGGATATGGATTTGAAAACAGGATCATGTCTCATTAATTTGAAAGTAATGAATTCATTCGGAGCATTGATTAATTTCATCAATGTGTCTATTTATGTAATCAGCACCAGCAAAATAAAGCTCTATACACATTAAAAAAAAAAAAAAAAAAAGTTCTTGATCATACTCTTTAAACACATTTGCTTAATTATAAATGAATACATTTAGAAATGGGCAAATCTGTGAATAAATGTCTAAAATAGCTGACAAACCACAATCTGACAAATAAAAATGCTGATAAAATAATAATAAAAAAATGTGATCACCAGATGATCAATGGTAGTGTAAACCTACTCAGTACAACATGAAATGTATATATGAAATATTTGTATAAAGGTCAAGTATCAGACAGTGCACATTACTACGTTGGGATTCTCAGATCACATCTTTGTTGCCAGACCTTCATGTGTTTTATCTGTTCTTCGACGATTTCTACACCAGCCACAGCACCTGGGGAAGACAAACAGGTTTATAATCACAAACACTCACACATCACAGATTTTAAATTAATGCACTCGTTCCAATACATTATCTTTTCTATAGCAACAGCTCAGTCACTGGCATTGTATAGCAGATATTCCTCATAATCTAAACTTCATAAAAAACATGATATTGACTACATTTACATGGACAGCGGTAACCTAATTATTGACCGTACTCTGAGTAAGATAATAATGTGATTAAGGTGTGTACATGAGTCGCTTTTAGAATACTCCTGTCATGTTCCTGTTTTACATGTTATAGAACATAATTAGATTAACAGCACACATCATTACGTCCCCACGCCACGCCGTCCAACGTCCCTCCAGAATTTCACGTATCGACATACAGTTCGTCTTCGTTATGGTATCGTATACAGTTTTGGGTGTATTTAATTTTTTTACGAACGCTTTAAGTGTTGTTAATTATTTGTCATGCTAGACGTGCTAATAGACAACTGCTTGAAGCCGTGGGCTGCGTCCCAAACCGCGTACTTACCGTCTATATAGTAGCCGAGATACATGTATTTTTCCCCACTACAGGCCTATAGTAGGCAAGTATGCGGTTTGGGACGCAGCCGAACTCTGTTGTTCGCTGTAAAACGTAAAACTGCCGTGTGTGATCGTGTCCTGTCGCAAAATGCGGTGAAAACTCTCACACGGCATTCATAATGTGATTAAGGTGTGTACATGTCACTACTACACATCCATAATGCGACTAAAATAGGAATACTCCACGTGTCTTAATTCGATTAGTGCTTACTTCGAGTATGACCTTAATTAGATTAAGGTAAGTAAAAATTGCTGTTTACATGGTAGTTTCTTAATCAAAGTATGGTCTTAATCGGGTTAAGAATGGATTATTGTTGTCCACGTAAACTCACTGATTGTTGATATGCTGACGTTTTCTTTAAGGAGACATTTATTGAGCATTTATGGAAGGAGTCTCCAGTTTTAGGGATAAAGATGCCATGGGAGAGTATTCAGGACGGAGAACTTTGCACATACAGTGGAGGAATTAAGTATTGAACGCGTCCGTCAACATTTATTTCAATAAGTGGCACACCACTGACTCCATCACATGACGAGCTGCATTTTTAAAATCTTATTAACTGTTTATAGCTGCTATAATGTAAGTGATAACAGCATTTTATTTATATATGTATATATAAAAAATACTCTGCTCTCATGGATATCAAACAATTGCAAACAATACACAGGTTTTTTTAAAAAAATCTTTGTTAAATATAGGTGTGCAACAATTATTGGCACCCTTTTAGTCAATACTTTGTGCTACCTCTCTTTGCCAATATAACAGCTCTGAGTCTTCTCCTATAATGCCTGATGAGGTTGGAGAATACATGGCGAGGGATCTGAGACCATTCCTCCATACAGAATCTCTCCAAATCCTTCAATTGTTGAGGTCCATGTTGGTGGACTCTCCTCTTCAGTTCACCCCACAGGTTTTCTATGGGTTTATAGTCAGGGGACTGGGATGGCCATGGCAGGACCTTGATTTTGTGGTCAGTAAACCATTTTTGTGTTGATTTTGATGTATGTTTTGGATCATTGTCCTGCTGGAAGATCCAACCACAGCCCATTTTAAGTTTTCTGGCAGAGGCAGTCAGATTTTCATTTAATATCTGTTGATATTTGATAGAGTCCATGATGCCATGTATCCTAACAAACTGTCCAGGTCCTCTGATAGATAAACAGCCCCAAAACATTAAAGAGCCACCACCATATTTAACCGTGGGCATGAGGTACCTTTCCATATGGCTACCTCTCTGTGTGCACCAAAACCACCTCTGGTGTTTATTGCCAAAAAGCTCTATTTTGGTTTCATCTGACCATAGAACCCGACTCCATTTGAAGTTCCAGTAGTGTCTGGCAAACTGAAGACACCCGAGTTTGTTTTTGGATGAGAGTAGAGGATTTTTTCTTGAAACGCTTCCAAACAACTTGTGGTGATGTAGGTGACTTCGGATTGTAGTTTTGGAGACTTTCTGACCCCAAGACGCAACTAACTTCTGCAATTCTCCAGCTGTGATCCTTGGAGATTTTTTGTCCACTCGAACCATCCTCTTCACAGTGCTTTGAGACGATATAGATACACGTCCAATTCCAGGTTGATTCATAACATTTCCAGTTGACTGGAACTTCTTAATTATTGCCCTGATGGTGGAAATGGGCATTTTCAATGCTTCTGCTATTTTCTTATAACCACTTCCCATTTTGTGAAGCTCAACAACCTTTTGCCGCACATCACAGCTATATTCCTTGGTCTAACCTATTGTTATGAATGACTAAGGGAATTTTGGCCTATGTGTTACCTCATATTTATACCCCTGTGAAACAGGAAGTCATGGTTAAACAATTTCCTGTTCATAATCACACAGGTGTACTAAAAATTTTAAATATCAATGGGAATATATTTTTCTCATATGAATTCATAGGGCTGCCAATAATTGTTGCACAACTATAGTTAACAAAGATTTTTTTTTGGATAAACCTGTGTTCTGTTTGCAGTTGTTTGATATCCTTGAGAGCAGAGTATTTTTGTGAATTGTCTGAACAAAAGATCAAAAGGTTAAACAATAAAGACAAATTTTCACAGCTTTCTTTGTTCATATTTAGCAAGGGTGCCAATATTAGTGGAGGGCACTGCATGTATGGATAAAAGGTACAATGTGTCATTCTTTAATAAATAAAACATTACCATTGGCAAATTGGCGTGATATAAGACAAATAAAACTTCACTTCATCACACCACCCTGTCACTGATTTACATTTGATATTTTCCTGTTACATACAGTATGTAAGGAATAACACACTACAGACCCTTTGGTTTTATGATAAGAATCCACAGCAGATTATTTTCGTATATGCGCACGGTCTGGAGTCTGTTGGTTCCCAAACTTTTCCAGGGCAAGGCCCCCCAAATGGCATTAACATTTGACCGAGGCCCCCCTTTTGCAAGATGTCTTTAAAACACATTAAACATACAGACTTCTGAATATATCCCCCTTTTTTTATTATTAATAATTACATCTTGCATCTTTACATTACATTAGATTAGGAATTGATTGTGTGTGTGTGGTTGTCTGAGAGTGAGAAAGAGAAAATCATGTATTTATTTATTTTTCACACCAAATTGTTGAGGCCCCCCGGGCGCCCCCTGGCGGCCCCCACTTTGAAAACCACTTGTGTTATATTAAGAATAACACGTGACAGTATGTGCCATTAAACAAAACAATGCAGGCACAATGTGCAAGTGGAGTGCCACTACCCCTGGAAGTATTATCCCGCTTATACCACAGCGATTTGTCAATGATTACAAAGTTTTATTTATTAACACTTTTTACCAGAGGCCAAAAAAAAAAAAAACAGAATTTGTGTCTATTTTGGGAGTGCCCATGTTCAACATTGATTGTATTTGTGATGTCACACTCCACAGTAGTGGTTAATGGCTCATATGAAAGTTGACACTCAGGGATTTAAGAATTTACAGTTTTTTGAAAGTATTTCTTTTTTTTTTTTTACCTAAAGTTTAAAAATGATATAATTTGATTGTGGCAGTTGTACACTTGCAGTACCACTCTTTCCACTGTTCAAAGTTACACTGGCGACATTCCATTCCCCCCCGGCAGAATGGAAATCAACTTATCAAACATTTTCAATCGGTATAAACAAATGAATTATTTTAGTTTCTGTGTGTAAAGTATTGTGACTCTGTGTTTAGCTGCTGGTGAGCAGGGTGATGGGAAAGGGGTGGGGCATGAGCTGCCTGATGGGCAAACAATATACACCTCTCCACAGTAACATTGGTACAGAGATAAAAAGGACAGTACAAAGTTTTTTAATAGTAAAACATCATGTACAACTGCCACAATAAAATGATAACATTTAAACCTAACAGGCTATGTAAAAAAAAAAAAAAAAAAAAGGAAATACTTATTAAAAACTGCAAATTCTTAAAGCTCTGATTGCCTACTTTCATACTGTATGAGCCATTAACCACTACTGTGGAGTGTGACATCACAAATAAATTCAATACTGAACACAGGCATGCCCAAAACAGGTGGAAATTAAATTTTTTGGACTTTGGTAAAAAGAGTTAAATTGTCTGTTATTCATTAAGATTCATCATTATCAGGAAACCCACCCCCAGATAGCTACACTATAAGCACAAGATATTTTAACATGTTATTGTAATCATTTTCAGTTGAATGGTCATAAATGTATTTCATGGCAACGGTATTAATATGGAAAGATGCATAAATATTAAAGATTGTTTGACGCTAGATGGTGCCTTCAATGATTAGGCTAAATAACAAATTCGTTGCACAAGGGCGTCACACTTACCAATTTAACCGTACAGATCGGGAAAACGACAATGATTTTATTTTGTATCTTTAATCATCTCACTCAAATAAATTTCAATCCCCCTGACAGCACAATACACAGTGAGTTCGACTAACATCAAGTGCAGCACACAGACGTTAACCTGCATTTCAGAGCACAGTCAAGCCAGCTGCGGTAGAAACCTGCGAGCACGTAACTGTCCATCGAAAAGGAAAAAGGCTGCTGTTCGTCGGTTTAAACACTGAGATGTGTTTGTGCGCTCCGGACAACGATATACTGAGCACTATGCTACAGATCTGCTGTGAGTTCTGTAAAGTGTGAAAACGTTGAGCAGTAGTGTTTTTAAAGGCTTTTCAGTATTATTTTTTTTCCAAGTTCATGCAGGCCAAATGAAACATGTTTGAGACATGTGCCACAACGCGTCCTACTGATTTGCTGATAATGAATTATAAACGGAAATGTGTGCATTTTGTATTGTGCTATTCAAAGCAACAATATTTTGTCTCATGCCTAACAATTATATCACGTTTTCCTATAACAGCACGCCTTTATTGTGTGTTATTCCTTGCCTAATATACTAACATACCTAGAACTAAGCCAGAATCTGTGTTTAGATTGTAAGCGAAGGGATTCTTCACACAAAAATGCTCATCTATATATACGTGTAAACATGAAGGGACCTAGTGGGAATCAGCTATCCTGATGTCGTTTGCCTGACATTTCTTTCCTTTGATATTTTTGTGTGAAGTTTAACTGGAGTTTAATTGGAGGTTTGATATGAATGAAAGTCTGGTACAGGACAGTTTTCTTGTCTTCTACAGGTAATAATTACAACTGAAGAAGATACACCTAAGGCTGACTGTGTGACTGTGATGCACAGCAGTGTAACGAACAGAGACATACCAGTTTAGATTCTGTACTTGCGAGAGGGCCTCGGGGAGGGGAATGCCTCGTGTCTCTGGCATCAGAATACTCAGCAGCCCGGCGATCACCGTCAGCACTCCCATCAGAACGTAAGGCAGAACCTGATCGTAATGACCTGCAAAAATAAAAAAAAAATGTCAGCACTTTTAGTTTTGTTCATTTGCCAGATTATTTTAACTTTACACGACTTAAACATGAGGAAAAACTACATCCAGGAGATCTAAAGGAGCTAACACCAAAATACACACCCACACACACCCACACACACACATTCTATGTGTGGTTGTCTCTGATTTTCACCCTTGTCCCTTGTGCACAGAGATCTCTCCAGATTCTCAGAATCTTTTGATGATTATTATGTCTTATTATGTCATATCTTTATATGATTATTACTATAGATGATGAGATATTCATAGCCTTTGCAATTTTACATTGAGGAACAATATTCTGAAATTGTTCCACAAATTGTATACACAGTTTTTCATAGATTGGTGAACCTCTGTCCATCTTTACTTCTGAAAGACTCTGCCTCTCTAAACTCTTTTTATACCCAATCATGTTACTGACCTGTTCCCAATTAACCTCCAGCTGTTTCTTTTTAGCAACACTTACTTTTCCAGCCTTTTGTTGCCCCGTCCCAACTTTTTTGTGACGTGTTGTGTCCATCAAATTCAAAATGACCTTATTTTTTTTCTTAAAATGGTACATTTACTCAGTTTAAACATTTGATATGTTTTCTATGTTCTATTGTGAATAACATACGGGTTTATGAGATTTGCAAATTGTTGCATTCTGCTTTTATTTACATTTATTTACATTTTACACAGCGTCCCAACTTTTTTGGAATTGGGGTTGTAAATGTAAACCACTTGTTTCAATGGGAATGGATTGATAGGATTTGGGAGGAATATTGCTGGAAGAATATAAGTACGTTAATGCTGGAGAAACAAACGCACACCACTATCATAGTTTTTGGTAATATAAATATATAAAAATACTATGTAAGTGTGTTAAAGCATTATGTGTTTAAATTCAGATTTCTTGTACTTAGGTGACACACCTCCATGTGTTAGAGGCAGCAAAGGATAAATACATGTTTACAATAATATTAGCCTCAAATAAATAATCAATTACAAGAAAATGGCTGCAGTGTGAGTCACCTACAGTTCCTGAAGGTGATTAACTCTATGTATAACATGGAGGAAAATAACACTATCTCCTAAAATTACAAGTAGAAATATCTCAATCGCTAAAGAATTGGGCGAATATGGATTGAGTTCATGACTGTAAATCGGTCAGAACATTTCCTACTTTGAGCTGCAAATGAAAAATACATTTTATGAATTGTACTGTACATCTGCCCTTATAAAGATTTTGTTTTTTTAATGCTATACTGGGCGCACGGTGGCTTAGTGGTTAGCACGTTTGCCTCACACCTCTACGGTCGGGGGTTTGATTCCCCCCATGGCCCTGTGTGTGTGGAGTTTGCATGTTCTCCCCGTGCTACGGGGGTTTCCTCCGGGTACTCCGGTTTCCTCCCCTAGTCCAAAGACATGCATGGTAGGCTGATTGGCGAGTCCAAAGTATCCAGGGTGTGTGTATGTGATTGTGCGCCCTGTGATGGATTGGCACCCTGTCCAGGGTGTACCCCGCCTTGTGCCCAATGCTCCCTGGGATAGGCTCCCCATGACCCTGAAGAAGGATAAGTGGTATAGAAGATGGATGGATGGAAATGCTATACAGTATTTTTTTTCCTTCTTTCATCTCTAGGCTGACATTTTAAAATGTTGAAATGTATAGTCCATGGACATGTGTTGTAATTTGTTAAGCCAATAAAAACTTTGATGAAAGAAAGAAAGAAAGAAAGAAACAATACCTGTTTGGGCAAATAACTGAATTTTAAGTAACTGTAATCCAGTGTGTGCCGTGCAGCTAGTGTTTCTGGGATTGGCTCTGGATCCAATGTGATAGGTTCAGGATAAAGCACTTACTGAAGATGAATGAAAGAATAAATGAATAAATGAATGAATGTAATCTAGTGTGTCGAAAGGTTGGACTGGTATTGTACGTTCTTGCATTTTGGTTGGCGCTGCCTTTGTTTTTTTTGTTTTTTTTTAAGTCAATCTTAACAGTAACAACCATTTTTTGTAGAGCAACTTGTATCTAACTAGTAACCCAGTTATAATTTACATCATAACATAGAAAAAAAAAGTGAGACATTTCTCATACAACACGTTTAAAAAATGTATAAACCAAGCATTAACCCTTTAATAATCATCCTTGAATTAAATTTGGTCTCAGTAATATGTCACTTCTAACATAAGCATCTGCCAAAATGATAATAAATACTATAGCTACGAATGCTCTAAGCAGCCAGGGCATTTTGAGCACATGACAACATACAGATACATTAACTGATGGACATGTAAATGATACACACTCCTAATGCATTACCTCATGAACCCTGATCCTCACAGTGAGTGCGCTGAATGTGAAATGTGCTTCCTTCTGTTCAAGAAAAGACATCTCAAATAACCACTAAGTGCTGTGTGTCAGGTTAGCTGAAATCTTAGACTTTTGTGTATTTAAATACCAAGGAGATTGAACCCTTCATAGTTTTGACCTACACTGGGATGTAACTATAAACTTACTACAGGTAAAATCTGCTCAGAGTGCTAACAAGAATGATTTTCAGTAGGAAGTAAAGCCCAATCATGGTTTTTAATTGGCTAAAACCTGAAACATCAAATGTCTGCGATGATTCCTCACAGCTCTTTCTCTATTATACTAGACTTAATCGGATAATCAGAGGGTTTTATATTCTGATTATAATTCAATTCATGTGAAATCAGGAAGTCTTGCTTAAAGACAGAGGAAAAAAATAGAAAAACGTCTAAAAACATTTGCATTTCTTTAATACAGCCATTTTTGATTGTCTGGATGGCAAATTTGCTGGATTGCCATCAGTAGTGGCTTGTGATCATAGTTTTTAGTAAGGCAAGATAACATTAATAAATACAATAAATACCTCAAACAAAAATGTTGTCAGCTTTGGTGGGAATTCGGTCACCATGGTGCACACACATTTCTAATGTAAGGATATTATCCACTCCATAATCCCCCACTTCCCTCTCCCAAGATTTGCAACATATCTTACAAAAACAATGGTTCTGTACATTGTAGATACACTGTCTGCACTTACACTTTGCCTTTGTTTGTCAGAAATTAGATTACATTCAGATTATCGGCTATAAAACAAGATCTTGGTGACCAGTGATTATTTTACACTGGCCCAATTCAGCATAAAAAAAAAACATAACCATGTAACTCTTCTGTCCGCTGCTCCGCCCCTGAGCATGGGGCACCATGATACCTGCTCCAGTAGACGTCTATTAACCGATAAAATTCAATTGAACCAATAAAAATGGAGCAGTGAGCATACTATCCCATGACTGCACATCTAGAAAAGCAAGCAAATTAACGGAACACTGGCTTATATCTGTCAGAAAGCACTATTTGATTAAATTGTTGGTTACTCACTAAAGGTCATTAGGATTTCTATGGTAAAATGTATGGAGTTATGAATGAGCACTCACCCACTGAAGCTCCACTGTAGCTCTGTCAGATAGAAAGTTAATATGTGTGCGCGGGATGTACGGTATACGTAGGCTACTCACCGAAGTAAGGGAAAAACGGAGAGATAGTGCTGCCGATCTTCGAGCACATGCTGCAGATTCCCATCCCCATCCCGCGCACCACCGTGGGGAACTGCTCCGCCGTCGAGATGTAGAGGACGGCGAAAGCTGCCGTGACGCCGAGCTTCCCCACCATGGCCAGCGCCACCGTCACGCTGCCGTAATCTAGTGTAAAGACAGCCCGAGTTGGAGTTTCACCTCCGTTAGTAATGCAGATAGATTTATAGCACAACCTAGAATTTGATATTATGACAACGGAAACATGACACCTCCGACATAAATCAATCAGTACAGTTCACAGTTCTCCCAAATCGTGCATTTGAATTATTGCAGTACACTTCCATGGCCACTAGGAAAAGTGTGGACGTCAGGTTAGAAACTAGGTATGTTTTCATATCAAATTCTACCATTTCAAGATAAAATTTTTGCACATAAATGTTTTATAAATGAGACCCCTGGTGTGATGTTATAGGAGAATAACCAGTGAGGTTGGATAATCCTGATGCAAAGCAGTCCGTCTTTGATTATTTTCCTATAACAGCATTCCCCAAAGTGTTTTTTTTCTGTACATAACACATTGCCTTCCACATCATGGATGAGAATCTAATAGACCGTTGGAAAGCTAAGAATCTTGAAATTCGACTGATATAAACCGTTTAAAGATACAATCCCAATGGCAGCTACAATCAACGTCTTTGTCAAACCACAAGCATACAAACACCAAACGGAGGCAACTCACCCTTGAAGCCTCATAGCACTCCACTGATCCATAACATCCCGACAAAAACAGTTTTGTTACACTGGCAAAGATCCAAACGATCCAATTATGCAAAAATATTTAGTCCAAAACACATTTTACATCAGTAAATCCCCATGCACTGCTGCTGAGTCATTCCAAATTATCTCAGAAGACCACCTCCTTAACCTGCTTATTTCTCCTTATGAGTGGGGCAGTGGTGGCTTGGTGGTTAAGGCTCTGGGTTACTGACCGGTAGGTTGGGGGTTCAAGCTCCAGCACTGCCAAGTTGCCACTGTTGGGCCCTTGAGCAAGGCCTTTAACCCTCTCTGTCCAGGGGTGCTGTATCATAGCTGACCCTGCGCTCTGACCCCAACTTCCTAACATGCTGGGGTATGCGAAGAAAAGAATTTCACTGGGCATATGTATATGTGACCAATGAAGACGTATGACTCATTATTGGTTCAACTCGCAAGTGAAACTCCTTTATCGGTAGATTCCAAAATGGCCCCCGGGCTGTGACGTATTGAATGACACCTCATTTGAACCAATAGGAGCTTCCATGTCCTGTCTATATGTTCCAAAATCCAATGAGAGTCTTTTCTCAAGAGAAGCTTCTTCCCCCAAAGGTTTCAATTATGAATATATATACAGTATCTCACAAAAGTGAGTACACCCCTCACATTTTTGTAAATATTTGATTATATCTTTTAATGTGACAACACTGAAGAAATGACACTTTGCTACAATGTAAAGTAGTGAGTGTACAGCTTGTGTAACAGTGTAAATTTGCTGTCCCCTCAAAATAACTCAACACACAGCCATTAATGTCTAAACCGCTGGCAACAAAAGTGAGTACACCCCTAAGTGAAAATGTCCAAATTGGGCCCAAAGTGTCAATATTTTGTGTGGCCACCATTATTTTCCAGCACTGCCTTAACCCTCTTGGGCATGGAGTTCACCAGAGCTTCACAGGTTGCCACTGGAGTCCTCTTCCACTCCTCCATGACGACATCACGGAGCTGGTGGATGTTAGAGACCTTGTGCTCCTCCACTGTCTGTTTGAGGATGCCCCACAGATGCTCAATAGGGTCACCTTCAACCTCAGCTGTGTGTTGAGTTATTTTGAGGGGACAGCAAATTTACACTGTTACACAAGCTGTACACTCACTACTTTACATTGTAGCAACGTGTCATTTCTTCAGTGTTGTCACATTAAAAGTAATAATCAAAAATTTACAAAAATGTGAGGGGTGTACTCACTTTTGTGAGATACTGTAGGAAAATACATAGAAATATACATTTTGTAGCTTGCTGGATATGTGATATGATAATTATAAGAAAATATGGATAGGCCTTTTAGGGTCATTTTACTGAAACTCTAAGAGATTAGAACGTTATGATAACTTAGATAGAAAATAAATCATGCACAATATGACCAAAGACATGAACTAACATTATTCATATCAGTGGTAGTAGCTACCAAAAATACATTTGCTTTAACACCGTAGCCATGTAAATAACAGTCACTGAACAACAACTCTAGCACAACAGCAGAACCAACTTTGACAATTTAAGCTCAAGTTCAAGTGGTTTTAGTGTCATTTCAACCATATACAGCTGGTACAGTACACAGTGAAATAAAACAACGTTCCTCTAGGACCACGGTGCCACATAAAACAACACACTAACCACATGAGACGACACGGAACTAAATAAGATCTACAAACATTCTACATAAAGTGCACGTGCAGACGTGCGCTAACAATGCAGGACAATACAGTAACTACCAAAGCAGGACAATAGGCACAGTGACAGTGTAGCACCGAACAGTACGCAGTTTTAGTCTGGAAGTATCTGATATAACACATAGTGCAACAGATAGGTGCGAAGGAGTAACAATATAATTTAAAAATGGTATAAATGTAAACATCACATGCTATGACTGAGTATTCAGTAAATTAGCTTATACCAAATAAGGACATAGCAGTTACAGTGGTAGCAGCCAGGTAAAGTGTATATAAAGTGTATATAATGACAATAAATTAGATACGATATTTTTTATAATACAGTAGCATCAAAAAATGCAACAATGTCAATGCAGGAATGTGCAAATATTTCAATGGGAGTGGGATGGTGTTTACTACATGTTTCTACATCAATATGTAGAAAGATGCTCTCGGAAAAGGATTTAAAAATAAAAATCTATTCATGTTACCGGTAACCAGTATCAGAAGCAGCTTCATTACGATAGAATCATCTATACAATGAGTCAATTCTAGCCAATGTCTAAATTGTGATGAATTCATTGAAAAAAATACTATCGTGTAATTAATTTTATTGATAGGAGGCAAACGTGCTGGATTTTTCCTAGCTGCTGTTGAAGGCTGAGAGTGGGTTGATCGAATGGCTCTCACCTGGAGGGACGGCGGGGATAAGCAGCAGGACGAGGCCACCGCTCAGCAGTGGACCTGTAATGAGCGCTCGCCTCGGCACCACCTTGATCAGGAGCCACGTCAGCACGTACGCCGCCACCTCGGTCAGAGCTGAGAACAGGCAGTTCAGATACGGGTCTCCGTTCATGTTCGGAGTGCTCAGACACAGGCCAAAGTAGCTGATGGTGGTGGTGAACCTGAGAAAAAAAAAAACATTCACTGTGAACAACTGCAGCTATAGCAGTAATAGTAGTAATAACACTATAACTCCTAAAATTAAATAAAATAATATCAAATTATAGTTGGCCAACAGACATGTAGGGTGTATGACTTCTTGCTTTAAACTGTAATGGAATCGATGATGATTTTACCATACAACACTGTTCAGCAGAGTCAAACTCCTCATCTTCTGAGTCCTGATCAGGTCCATGTATGTGTAAGAGACCCCACTTTCAGACTTTAGATACAGCACACACACACACACACGGAAAAAATACATCAGCATCTGCATTAACGTTAATCATAGCCAAATGTTTTAAAGATGAGCGCACAATCCTGACTACACCTCAGATTTAATCAGTTCTGAATCCTTGAATATAACCTCCGGTGGAGTGATACCATTTTTCCTCGCTGCTGCTCTGATGATATCCTCTGCTTCCTGGACACGGCCTTTAGACAGCAGCCAGCGCGGAGACTCTGGAATAAACCTTACGGTGTGGAAACAAGAGAGCAGATAACACACAAGACAGGAGGGGTGAAGTTGCAATGCTTCCATAAAACTCTCTTCTTTGAATGTTATGAGCATAGTGTGTATCCATAACACAGCTTGCTTTTAGAAACCGCATGTAATATTCGATGCTGCAGAATATCCAGGATTCGCAAAAACTCCTCAGCCCAAAGCAACTTAGTTCTACGAGACCCAACACATAAATAATTTACAGATTAATCCTAAAGTAATTGACAAATAATGACTTCAGTTGGATCGATTAAGCAAATATGAAAATGAATGGAAATCACAGATATAGGTAAGCTAATAAACTGAGAAAAGTGTGTGTAATTAATCACAAGGTCAGTTTTTTTATGTTAGTTTTTTAAGAGTTACAAGCAGCAATCATAGGATCATGAGAAATGCTGCTGTGGCACTGCTGTAGCCTTACCACCAGAGGGGGATATAGAGTAGTGCAGGCAGTGACAGTGCTGTGAGCAGGATCCTCCAACTCCTCAAATAATAGGCAAATAAGGGAAGGAGAGCGTAACCCACTGCGTAAAACACGCACACACCCAGCACAGAGAAAGCCAGACGCAAATTCTTCCCCAGCAGCTCCGAGCCTGAGAGAAAGTCACACACACACACACACACACAAAAAAGAATGAAAGTCTTAACATGATGGAAACGAAGAGAAACTGAACGAAAAAACAGGACGAGGTAGATTAGTTACATTTGACCTTGGATTTGCCCACCTCACTATCAGAGCAGATTCACTCCCACAATATCACTGTCTAGTTCCAAACTATCCTTTTGTTTTTTAAAAAAAAAAAAAAAAAAAAAAAGAAGGTCATTAAGTCTCGGTTGTAAGCTAACATGTACTGTGCTGTGAAAAAAAGTATTTGCCCCCATCCTGATTTCTTCTGTTCTGTGTGTATCTCATACTAAATAGTTTTAGATCTTCAAACCAAATATAACATAACACAAAGGCTACCTGAGTAAACACACAATATATAGTATAGTAAAAAATTATCCAATAACAATTGGACCTGTGTGAAAATGTATTTGGCCCCGTAGTTACTCATTCCCCAAATCTATGAAACTGTATTCATAATAGGGTTCAGCTGGACTAGACACAACCAGGCCTGACTACTGCAAACCCTGTTCAATCACATCAACACTTAAATAGAACTTTTTCAACAGCATGAAGTTGGTTAAAAGGTCTTACCCAGTAACACACTATGGCAAAATTGAAAGAAATTCTAGAAATGATGAAGAAGAAGGTGATTGAAAAACATCAGTCTGGGAAGGGTTACAAAGCTATTTCAACTCGGCACAGTAGTGAACCTTCCCAGAAGTGGCCGTCCTTAAAAAATTCCTCCAAGAGCACCAACTACTCATCCAGGAAGCCAAGGACAACATCAAAGGACCTACAGGCCTCTCTTGCATCAATAAAGGTCACTGTTCATGACTCCACTATCAGAAACACACTGGGCAAAAATGGAAGAGTGGCGAGGTGAAAACCACTGCTAACCTAGAAGAACATTAAGGCTCATCTGAATTTTGACAAATCACACCTTGATGATCCTCAAACCTTTTGGGAGAATGTTCTGTGGATTGATGAGTCGAAAGTGGAAATGTTTAGAAGACAGTGGTCCCGTTACATCTGGCGTAAACCAAACAGAGAATTCCACAAAAAGATCATTACACCTACGGTCAAGCATGGTGGTGGAAGTGTGACGGTGTGGGGATGCTTTGATGCTTCAGGGCCTGGGCACCTTGCAATAATTGAGGGAAATATGAACTGTGCTCTCTACCAGAAAATCCTAAAGTAAATTGAAATTCAAGTGCAACCGGATTATGCAGCAAGATAATGATCCAAAGCATAGGAGTAAATCCACCTTTGTATGGCTCAGAAAAAGCTAAATTAAAGTTCTGGAGTGGCCTAGTCAAAGCCTTGACTTGAATCAGTTAACATGCCGTGGAAGGACCTTAAACGGGCAGTTCATGCTTGAAAACCCTCCAGTGTGGTTGAACTAAAGCAATTCTGCAAAGAAGAGTGGGCCAAGATTCTACCACAGTGCTGTGAAACACTGATCTCCAGTTATCGGAAGGGTTTGGTTGCAGTTGTTGCTGCTAAATGTGGCACAACCCGATTTTAAGTTTAAGGGGACAATTAGTTTTTCACATGGGTGATAGGTGTTGGATTTTTTTTTTTTTTGCTTCACTAATAAATAAATAAATAAATAAATAAATAAATAAATACTGTATTGTGTCTTTACTCGTTTGAAGATCTAAAATGATTTAGTATGAGATATATACAAAAACAGAAGAAATCAGGATGGGGCAAAGACTTTTTTCACAGCACTGTACATAATGAACCTCAAAGGAGACAGACTGAAGCACCCTGGGCCAGCCAGATTGGGTTCGTTAGGCTGGCCTCAAGAAATTATTGCCCCAGACTATGTGGTGTGCTGATGTACAGAATCCAAACATAACCCCTCACATCCACTTATGCTCCAGTTCTGGCTACCCTGATTTCAATCTGTAAATAATAACCCAAATGAGAAAACAAAATTCCCTATGACGACACATGGTCTCGTGGTGCTTGGACCCCTCGTAAGAAAACATCCCATCGAGGTCAAAATAACATTCTTAAAATACATTGACGTGAAAGTCTGAGAACAAATGACGGTCGAGCTGAACGGTTGTCAGCCATGTTTGTTTTCATCTGAGTGTCTAGATCATTGTTCAGGACACTGATTCGTGAACATAATCTGAAAGTATGAGGTATTTCTAATCTAGGGAAATCTTATAGTTTAAGGGGTTTAATGACTGAAGGACAATCCAGGACAGAAATCATAGAAATCTGTCCTTATATTTAACGTCTCTCACATTTTCATCATCAGTTAGTAAGCTATAGATTAGGAAGTAAGAGGAAAACTAAAGTGTAGCACTATGTGAGCTGGATTAGTTTTATAAGAGGACATTCACTAATTTAAAACGGTTAATGTTTCTAAATTTGGTGTAATCTGTGCTAAAGAGAAATTTTATTTATTTTTGGCTGAACGATTTCTTTAAATGTTCATCAGTTCCCCAGCTAATACACTGCACATCTTTTTTTAATATCAAATTTGCACGATTTTACTCAAAATGTAGTCAATTAGCCAAGACGTCGATGGTATCTGAAGTTTGTTTCTTTAGTTTTAGCTGTTACAGGATGTTGTAGTTGAAAGAGAACAAATTGCACAAGCACAAAATGTCATTGTGGTCGTCCACTGTTACAGCAATCAGCTACACTGTGCAGTTTTGCTCAGGTTTCTAGAGTACAATAAGTTACACTGTGTCCTAAAACACAGCAAGCCTGTGTATCATTGACGAACTGGACGTGATTTGAGGCAGATGTTTACAAAGAAAAATATTGTGGCTGACATAGACTGCCATGAGTTGTAAGACTCGTGGCTACTGTAGAACATTTAGAAAGCAAAGATTACAAACCAACCATGTCTTAACTCATCGACTATATTTGGGCTAAGAAAAAAAAAAGGGAAAAAAAGTGAAGGACAACATTATTGTATCTCCACCTGCCTAACACAAAGGCTGCCATGTAGTTGGAGTTCTGGCCAAAGCCAGTAAGACAGAAGAAAATGATAAACATCTCCCAGTTCACTGAGGCGACCTGGAGCAGACTGCACACCAGCTGAGTGGCCATGGTTGCAAACAGGATTGTCTTACGTCCAAACCTGCATGAAGACAAAGACATAAACCTGCTCAGAAACCTGCTTTGACTGCAGTATATTAATCAGTCTCTCAAGGAATGTTAATATAGTAATAGAGACTATTTAAATGCCTGAAAGCCTGATCTCATCATCATTACGCTCAAAAGCATGAGAGATTGTAATGGGTGACACATTTTTGTTACTGACCTACTAAATATGTTATGAAACTAGAAAATCCTTCTTCTTATTTGTTCCTTCATAGACAAATAAACTAATATGCATTATACCGCAGTGCTGTGGAATTCTCTGATTGGTTAGAAGGCGTTGATTCATTTTCTATAACAGCAGATCCCCAGGCAATAACAGAGCAAATAACAAAGCAGTTTATATTAAAACACAAGCTTCCGTTTCTGTAGTATATACCAGGGCTGCAACTAACGATTGTTTTCATAATCGATTAGTTGGCCGATGATTTTTCGATTAATCGGATAAACTTTCAGTACCATTTTTTCGTTTATTTAAAATAAAATCCACAAACTGAGTGTTACAAATATAAACTTCAGACTAAAATTCACACAACTGTTTGTCAACTTATATAAGACTGAAAAGAACCCAATACACACAGACACACACCATAATATATATATATATTATATTTTTATTAAAAAATAGTATTTATGCATTACTTTTTATGGATGCACAAAAAGCACTGAATTAAACTACAGTCCTAAATTAATAATAAAAACTCCCTTCGACTGCACATTATGGTTTCTGTTACTCACTGCTTTTAGGCATATTGTTTTACTTTTAATCTTAGTGTTTCAATTAGACATAGCAGATCTTACTTTGGCTCCCACTGCGAGTGAGGAGCAACGTGGCCTCGTTACTAACAGATCACTTCCGTTATAATAAACGACAAGATATAATAAATGACAAGAAACTTAAATTAAACTAAACCTTTTAAGCAACTCGCACCAGTTTCCCCTGCCCCTTACACACAGTAGAGCATTTTGGATACAAACCTAAGTTTGTGTTCGTGCATCACTGTCGTGCTTCAGTGCTACACAAACTCCGCTTTATAATCTCTGATCTTCAGGGTGTTTAATATAAAATGCCCCTGCCTTAAAAGGCTTGGAGGTCAAACACTTTCTTCCTCAGTCACTTGAGGATTTCGGCTCTGTCTGATGGTGACTGAGGTCATGTTGGGAATAAAAGGTAACATTGACATAAACAGTAAACTGAAGAAAGTCATTGTCAGTGACTCTAGGTGTCTGCTACAGCTAGTGGCATCACATTACGCGCGTATGACGTCATACGCCACTGACTAGGAAGCGGGTTATACTTCCGGTTAGTAAAAAACTAATGTGTTCCATTTGAGACGATATTACCTTTCTAAAATTCATACACTAGACCAGTGGTTCTCATCCTTTTGTGAGCTCTGGACCCCTAGCATATTTCGAACAATCCACAAGGACCCCCTCACTACACAACAATTATAGTCTATATATTAAACAGTCATTTCTATATATGTTGCTTTATTTTATTAATATTTAACATTAATAATATTAACATTGGACATTTAAAATTTAATCGAAACATTTCAATATTTTATTTTTTTACATTTAATTTTACTCTCTAAATTATCTGTTGTTTATTTTATCCATCAATGCGACACTTTTTGCAAATGATCATTTCATTTGTAAATAAATTTGACATAAATCCATCAATGAACGATAGTCAGCTCAGCTAACATGATATGTGTGAATGTACCCGAATAACCAAATTGACAAATTGATGAATTTTAAAACATCTAATTTGAATATGTTTTGATACATTTAACAAAAAATATAATATTATTTAAGCATTTTTAAAACTTTCCTCCAGACCTCCTTCAATTACACCACTGACCACTAGGGGGTCCGCGGCAACACTGCACTAGACGGCAGAGTACACAGTGCATAGTGTAAGTGTATCGTATGTCATTTGGGACGCAACTTTAGTATTTACTCTCGGATGCGTGTTTTCGGAACAGAAGTAAAGTAACGAGTAAACGTGCCGCACGCAGGCCAACTAATCGATAATGAGATTCGTTGACAGCGATTTTCATAATCGATTATTATCGATTTTATCAATTAGTTGTCGCAGATTTAAGAAAACAGATTTAAGAAAAAATAATAATGTGTAAAACTTTCTGTAATGAGATGCTTTTTTGCCTCCAGTGTCAGCGCTTTCTAACAGTCAAATGTTTGTTTATTAATCTAACGAGAGAGAAAAAAAGAGAGGCTAAGAAAAGAAGAAAACCTGTGCACTCAAAAGTTAATTATAATACAAGTTTAAGGGCAGTTGTTAAATTGTCACTGAGCTGTTCTCCTGCATAGTATTCCTTTAATGTGTAACTAGAAAAATCAGACTTCATCCTTGCATCCAGTACTTAAATCAATTTAAAGGGGGCAGGTGTAAATGGAGTGAATATTTGACTAGGCATGTTGTTCTATGAGTTTTTCAAAGGCATTTCTGCTTATTATGCATCTTTACAACTTCTGATTTGTGAAAAACAATGTTAACATGGTGATCAATACTACATTTTATCCCAAAAATAGCACCTCCCGTGTCTTGGTAAAAAGCATTACTGTCGCGTCAGCCAGTGACAATTCACCGCTATGCCAACAGAGGGCCCCGTCCATCGAACACTAAGGACTCTTCCTCAGTTATCACTCATTTCCTGTTCGTTGCTTATTTATTCTGCGTTCGACTGTTTTCGACCTCAGTGCGTTTGAACTACAAACTGGGAAAAAAACATGGCCACCTCCATGTCCGTGTTTTTTTGTTAGCCACAAGCTAGTGAGCTAACTGTAATGAGTGAGTATATTTACCTCTACAAAACAGTGTTCTGTATAGTCAGTGTTATAGATTTAACAAGCGAATATATCTGTATATTGGTTGATCTAAAGCAAATTCTAGTACAAGTCTAGTAAACTCATTGAAAAGTATAGAAGTGCCACTTTGTTTACTGTTGACATTGTGAGCAGCCATGTTGACTTGATGTCACGTGCTGATCTCGGGGTTGAGGACACCTTTGTGATGTTCTGAGTAGAAATTCTTACTTAAGAGGGCGTTTTTCCGCGTTATGACTTGAACAAAGCCTTAAAGTACGTGTTAACTCATCGTCTTTGCGAAGCCTTGCCAATATCATTGTCTGTGTAAGCTGAGCCTTTGATCCATGTCTGCTATTATCATATTTCACCTTTGCCTGACTTTGCCTACTCTTTGAATTTGCCCTGTGGTGTTTTTTTTTATACTGTGAGTTCTCAACACACCTCCCATGTCCTGTACGTTATAATTACAACCTTGTTATTTCTTATCTCTCTGTACCTGTCAGACAATTCTCCGGATATGAATGACCCACTCAGGACTCCCACGAAGAAGATGGACAGCGTAAAGGGAACCTTCCAGGCATCTCCGCAAACCAGGTCCCACTGTGAGGATAAACACAGAAACATGCCGTCAGCCATTCAGGCTCAGTTTTAAAACATTATCTCCAGACAAATCTCATTCGCATAATTTATTCAGCAGATAGCGATCTCTAGTTACTCCATCTAATTCCAAATGTGTGTGCGGGATGTAATCGGAGCCTGCTGATCATCACTTATCAATAAAACAAAATATAGACTGATACCTACAACAAATGATAGCCAAGCAAGTGAAAATATCTTAGGCAACTTTATCTAATACAGTATTTCTCATAATGAGAACTATAGGCTTATTTCTCAGACGCCTATTTCTAGACATTTTTACTCATTTCAAGCTTGAAATTGTTTTATATTAGCAGATAATTTAGCTATTATAAGATTTTTTCCTAGAAAATCAGCTTTACTAATGTAAATATATAGGCAACTATAAAACATGTACAAGGAGCTTAAACTAAGTAATGACTGAGGCTAACAGTTTAGCTACCTAGCACAATTGGTTGTTTTTACAAACAATGTGAAGGCAAAATGACAGTGGGAACATTAAATTAAGAAAGAAAAGGCTCAGTATGACTAAAATGACACTGTAATTACACTTTGCATCAACCCTAGGTGCCACCATTTTAACATTGAAAGCTGTCAGAACTTTTTCTTACTTGCGCTTATGTACAATCTTCTAGTGAACATTTCTAATAAAAGGTTTCTAGTCAGCTTAGTTTAAGATATTTTAAGAAAAGCAATTGAAATAGTTCAACACAACGAATGCTTCAAGTGGTTTCCCCAAATTCAACTGAAAATTGCAATTTCTAATGATTTCTCCAGTCTCAAAATTATTCAACCCCCTGAATAGAATCCCTCTCAACAGCACAAATGTGCACAACAGGTGTTGTCTAATCAAGGGCTTCATTAGTTGCATCAGGTGTGCTTGAGCTAGAACACATGAAATACCTGAACTGGCTAGGGGTAGAAATACATGAAATACCTGAACTGGCTAGGGGCAGAAATGCATGAAATACCTGGACGGGGCAGAAAAAGGAATCCATCAACGGCTGCAACTAGATTTCTGAGAACTCTTTTGACAGTGACTGCAAAAGACCTGCAGCAAGACTTGGTGGCAACAACCACTGTGGTTTCAGTGAACACAGCAAGGAGCGTACTAAACACAGACGAAAAGTCAGCTCAAAATCATATAAATAAGCCACGGAAGTTTTGGATTCTGTTCTCTGGAGCGATGACTTGAACCCCATAGAAGATCTCTGGTGGGATTTGAAGAAGGCGGTTGCAGCACGCAAACTCAAGAATATTACTGAACCGGGGGCCATTGCTCATGAGGAATGGGTTAAGATTCCTCAGGAACGCTGCCAGAAGCTCTGCATCTCGTTTGCAGCAGGTCACAACAGCAAAAGGGTGTCTACTAAGTACTAAAGATGCTTGCCATGAAGGGGTTGAATAATTTTAAAACTGGAGAAATCATTATAAGATGCATTTTCAGCTGAATTTGAGGAAACCACTTGAAGCAGTCGTTGTGTTGGAATATTTCAATCACTTTGTTTGATTTGTTCATCGCAAACAGCTGGAAGTCTGTAAATTCTGACAAGAAACCTGATTTGCAATGGGGGGGTTGAATAATTTGGATTGCAACTGTATTAACACAATGCTGATATCAAGTAATCTTATAAAAACGCGATATTTTTGGAAGGAAGCACTCTGTTTCCTGGGGTTGTGGTTTCCTGGTGTTATTCTGATATCAGGACACCTTCTTTGGTATTGTTTTATATTTATTGTTTGAGGATAAATAATATGTCTTTTGCAACTACTAGTAACTAAGACTAGTACAGGTGTGCATGTGTTTCTGCGGTTGGAATGTTTGTGCAGTTTGTCTGTATGATGTTGTGAATGAGGCTTCATGCCTTCTGGTGTGTCTAAAACAATGTAGAGTATGTGAGGGAAAGAGCAGCAAAGGTTTACTTCTTGGTGCTCTCCCCTCCCTGCTTCTCGAAATGCTGTAATCGCATGTAAAGTTTATGGCCAACAAAATTTCACAAGGTGATTGTGAAATGATGCTTCCAAGGTCACCGCTCTGCACAACATGTTCATTCGAATAGTAAAAACACTCCAATAAATGCAGCAACTGAGCACATTTCTTATACTGGGTCTACTTGAATTCTTGTCGAATGTGCATTGACTTCTCACCTGCAATTATCGGATTAAACCTGGTGACAAATAAGTATACAGATGGCTCGGTGGCTTAGGGTGCGTGATAGCGACTGAAAAGGCTTGTAATCCTCAACCATTCAATAGCATGCTTTCACTAATTCACTTTGGGGGGGGGGGGAGTGTCTATTTTGTGGAAAGAAGTAGGTAGTAGGCTCTTATAACTGATGCTACGCTGAGTATTGGTAAAGGAGATGTTCTAAATGAATGATCGAACATGTAGTAGTCTGTAGTTTAAACGCAATTCCTACATATGGTTTTCTTTTGCCATGTGCCTTTTTATTTATTTTTATTTAGTAATATAAACATAACACAAACTACACAGTGCCGTGAAAAGGTATTTTCCCCGTCCTAATTTCTTCTGTGTTTGTCCACAGAACATTCTCCCAAAAGGTTTGAGGATCATCAAGGGGGGTGTTTTAGGAAAATTCAGATGAGTCTTAATGTTCTTCTGGGTTAGCAGTGGTTTTCACCTCACCACATCAATGCCATTTTTTGCCCAGTGTCTTTCTGAGAGTCATGAACAGTGACCTTTATTGATGCAAGAGAGGCCTGTAGGTGCTTTGATGTTGTCCTTGGCTCTTTTGTGACTTCCTGGATGAGTAGTTGTTGTGCTCTTGGAGGAAATTTGGAAGGTCGTCCACTTCTGGGAAGGTTCACTACTGTGCTGAGTTTTTCCATTTGGAGATAACGGCTCTCGCTGTGGTCCGTTGGAGTCACAGAGCCTTTGAAATAGCTTTGTAACCCTTCCCAGACTGATGTATTTCAATCACCTTCTTCCTCATCATTTCTGGAATTTCTTTCAACTTTGCCATAGTGTGTTACTGGGTAAGACCTTTTAAACAACTTCATGCTGTTGAAAAAGTTCTATTTAAGTGTTGATTTGATTGAACAGGGTTTGCCGTAATCAGGCCTGGTTGTGTCTAGTCCAGCTGAACCCTATTATGAATACAGTTTCATAGATTTGGGGAATGAGTAACTACGGGGGCAAATACATTTTCACACAGACGCAGTTCTTATTGGATAACTTTTTGTTTTTGCTGTATTTTGTGTTTACTCAGGTTGCCTTTGTTTTATCTTAGATTTTGCTTTAATTTCTGAAACAATTTAGTACGAGATATACACAAAAACAGAAGAAATCAATCGCGATACTTTTTCACAGTACTGTATACCTTACAACAGAGAGTTTGTTTATTTGAAAAAGAAAAAAACTTTAAGAAGCACTATATATATATATATATATATATATATATATATATCATCTCTAAATAAATATAATATAATATTATATATTATATTATAATATATTATAATATAATAGTGTTGTCTCTCAAATATATATGTTCCAATATTATTGATACCCCTAAGGAACAGTCTAAATAAATGCAAAAAAAAAAATTGTTATGCTCTAGAAACTTTTTCCTGGTTTAAAATATAAAGTTGCACACGTGTGAAATCTCTTGTCATCCGTTCAAATGGTTAAAACCAAAGAGAGATGGATGTTAACCATCGCAAATCAGGTAATAGATATAACAAATTCCATATGCAGTTAATAATACCATTAAGCACAGTTAGGACCATAATCATTATCAGGAATTGGACCCATGGACACACTGAGGAGGAGGGAGAAGGAGGGGAAAGAACTCAAAGATTGAACAGTTCAGCAGATTCTTATGGTTGTCAAATTTCAAAATAAACTTTTAAGCACCACTTTCATAACAGCTTGGAAGGGTTTCAAAATGACCTTCCTGAGAGCATCTCACAAAATGCGAGTGTCGTTAGAACTATTGGATTTGGGTGTTGTTTTTAGATGAGACCACAAGCAAACTTTTTGGTCATGGACACAATCAGCATGTTCATGTGACTGGTAAGATAGGATTGGTGCACATTTATTATTATTATTATTATTATTATCTTTTTAGACCTGGACATACAAAAATCAATGTTAATTAAACATTGGGGATTTTGCCGTGACTTCCAATGCATTACATTATAAAATATATAAATATACTTACCAAAATATTAACTATAATTCATATAACCAATTTTATTGTTCTATTCTATTCTTTTATATTATATGGCTCATTATGGGCCTTAATTTTATAAGTAATATATTGTTACTGTTACTATATATACAAAAAAAAAAAAAAACGTCCTCCCACATTCATCTGCTTTTATTTCCAGCAAATTTCTTGACATGTTTAAATATTTGTATTAAAATCAAAACGTTCAACAACTGAGATATAAACTGAACAAGTTTCACAGACATTTGACTAACAGAAATGGAATAATGAGTCCCTGAACAAAGGGGGGTCAATATTAAAAGTAACAGTCAGTATGTGGTGTAGCCTCCAGCTGATTTAAGTACTACAGTGCATCTTATCCTCATGGACTGCACCAGATTTGTCAGTTCTTGCTGTGAGATGTTTCTCCACTCTTCCACCAACGCATTTGCTAGTTCTCGATCACGTTCGGGGGGGGACACACGGTTATATGTTATTTTCCACTGCAAGGACGATCAGCTGTCCTTCCTGTCTCCCTGTAGCACTGTCTTAGGCGTCTTACATTATAGACATTGCAGTTTATTGCTCTGAACACATCTGCAGTCCTCATGCCTCCCTACAGCAGGCCTATGGCATGTTCACGCAGGTGAGCAGGAACTCTAGACGTCTTTCTTCTGGTGTTTTTCCAAGTCAGTAGAAAGGTCTCTTTAGTGTCCTAAGTTATTGTAACTGTGACCTTAACACTCATCCCACCGACTGAGGTACCCGCAGACCCCTGAGGTGTACTTTTTATCATATCTCACAGGTGCTTTGTTCTATCATTCCATTTTTTTCATGACTTTGTCAATCAATTTGTTCCTGATGACTTCATATCATTGTTTCTGTTTTAATTAGTGCTTTTAAAGAACATCAATGTATTGGCGTCCTGGAGGACCCCAGTCAAAAGCACTCAATTCCGCCCACGCAGTTTTAATAAATGGAACTATTTATTGAGTTCATGTTTCCCATAGGTCATAATTTAAAGTATCACAAACTATCAGAGGGGGTAGGGGCACTGTCAGTCATTTTGAAGGAGACAGACACAGATCCCTTCATCATCTGGATGGGGAACTTCCCAGATTGGAACTTTTCAGAACATGGCCGACATCGCCGGATCTACCTGAGACAGCTGGGGCATGCCCTGGTCATGCCACACATGAAGAGGAGAGCTGATACTGCCATGGTCCAAGCCCCAATCCGAGCAGCAATGACCATCATGGGAGTGAACAAAACTCCACTTGCTGCTGTGGACGTCCAACGATCGGCTGGAAAATCTACTCGAAAAAGGTGTAGCCTTTGCTCCCGAAACAGACAGGAATGTCCTGTGTGCCCAATGAGCCAAATCGTGTACTATAACTGCCTGTAGTGTGTGGTGTTCATAATTCCATGTAAACACCATTCATTTCACAATATATACAAATTGAAAAATCTCAATTTGAATTACATTTATTCAAGATTTATTTTGACAGGGGGTCATACTGAGACCAAGGTCTCTATCTACGTTTGTACTGAAAGACAAAAATGTTGACGTTTGAAAGACTATGAGGTTACTTCTTCAATTATTTTATGTTGGGTTCAAAAAGAACCCGGTTGGTTTCGCCATATAAATAGAACACAAATAATGTTTACTTGAAATGACTGAAAACTAAATGATACCTGAATCAAAGGATGGTGAATACGCTTTTAAGTACTAATGTGGATTGTACTTGGTATAAAAGCAGCAATTTCTATTAAAGAAAAGTATATATTTTCATTTGACACAATATGCAAATTAACTGTAACTTTCCTAAAATAATAATAATGTTTTTTTTTTCTTTTCAGATAACATTAATTACATAACTAATAATGATTTAATAAGAAATAAGTTAACATTTTGCTATGATGGTTGTTTATTGCAGCAGTTTATTCTTGGGGTCCCCCAGGGACCCCAGTCGGTAGTCCTTGTATGTTAAATATGTTGGTAGGATGAGGGTTAATATTACCTACCGCCTGTAAACTGCCTGTAAAGTGCATGTGCAGTAATTGTTTATGGTTTACTTAACAAACATCAAAAACATTGTTTAAACAGATCTTTCCAATAAAGATATGTAAAGCTTATTTGGATTTTACAAAATTATCGTGAAGAAGAGCTTCTTCTTTTTTTGAGAGATAGATAGATAGATAGATAGATAGATAGATAGATAGATAGATACTTAATGTGTATCACAATACAGCAGTGTTGCATTAAAAAATCTTTACTCATTGTAATAAATTTACATAATGTATGTTTATTGATGTTGATTAATGTATATTTATTTTATTTTCAAAAGTGCAAAATATATTTAACATTAAAAAAGAGTATATATTTATTAAAATTTATTTAGCAGTTTTAAAGATTAAAATACAAAATGTTTCACATTAGGTGCAACCAGTGATTTTGTAATAATAATAATAATAATAATAATAAGTAATGTAATTACCCTTCTACGCATAGAAGTATGAGTGCAGGTTTTCATTCCAACCAAGCAGGATTCACACCTGATTCTACATGTTTAATTAGTCGATCCTGGCTTTCAACAGACTCAGGTGTGGCTTCTGCTTGATTGGAATGAAAACCTGCACACACACTGGCCCTTTCCGGATAAGATTGGACACTCCTGATCTAAAGAATCTGGATATGTTGTAATAAGAATTTATGCTTGAAAGGGTTCAAAATAAGGGTGATTTATGAAAGGGGTCATTTATTCATAAGAGTATCTTATCGCCCAGCCCTAGGCTATATGTCAAAATATTCAACAGGTGTGTGTGTGTGTGAGAGAGAGAGAGAGTGAGTGAGTGTGTGTGTGAGAGAGA
Source organism: Ictalurus furcatus (assembly GCF_023375685.1). NCBI lineage: Eukaryota > Metazoa > Chordata > Actinopteri > Siluriformes > Ictaluridae > Ictalurus > Ictalurus furcatus. The sequence goes on along the minus strand of NC_071268.1, from coordinate 7,921,939 downwards.
GAGAGAGAGAGAGAGGGAGAGAGAGAAAGAGAGTGTGTGTGTGAGAGAGAGAGAGAGAGAGAGAGAGTGTGTGTGAGAGAGAGAGAGAGTGTGTGTGTGTGAGAGAGAGAGAGAGAGAGAGAGAGAGAGTGTGTGTGTGAGACAGAGAGAGAGAGAGAGAGAAAGAGAGTGTGTGTGAGTGTGTGTGTGTGTGAGAGAGAGAGAGAGAGAGAGAGAGAGAGAGAGAGAGAGAGAGAGTGTGTGTGTGTGAGAGAGAGAGAGAGAGAGAAAGAGAGTGTGTGTGAGTGTGTGTGTGTTACCTCAGTGACTATAGTGTTGTGATAGCGCTCGGTGCTGTACTCCCACCCGCTCACACACGGCTCGCTGCTGCCGTTCACAGGCTGCGCGCAGTCGCTGGTGTTCGCTTGCGGCGCCCTGCAGTGGAAGTCCGGCGTGTCAGCGAGGAAGACCATGGCCATGCCCGCGTATCCGTTCGGCACAATGCTGAGGCTGAGCAGGAGGAAGATGCTGAGCTGAAACGGCCCCCATTCCCCCAGAAACGCGGTCACTTCATCATAGTCCAGAGACGCCATGACTCTCTGAACAGCAGGAGTGCTGGAGGCTGAAGGTGAGCAGGAAGCTATTAATGAATAACTTATACAGTTTGGGATATTTATTACTATCAACAACAATACAACTGACTCTGTTATTATGCAAACGTCATATTTGCACAAATCTTCCATTTTGTCTCCTGAGCTATTCCTGTTTCTGTCAAAGCATTTTGTTTATTTAAAATAATAATAATTAAAAACAACACAACAGAATAGACATTAATACACCGTTTATTATATTTGACTGTTCTATAATACATTTATAGAACTGGTATGTTTGCTAGGACAATATTGTATTTACATTTTAAAATAATAATTGAATTGTGTTGAATCCTAGGCTGGAGGTAAAACACGTTACTTACTGTCATTAATAAGAAAGTGTGCACGTGAACTTCCGTAGTGGCTACATTTTAACTGAACCAGTGGAGGGGAGTTTTTCTCCCCGACCCTTTGTTACCGTAAAACCTCGTATATACGCACACGGGCCCCCCCGAGAACGCACGCACGCACGCACGCTCGCATGCGCAAACATATTGCAGTTTCTGCCGAATTACATCAGAGCATTTCCTTCTTTCATTGTGTTTTGAATTTCAGATTAAAGATCAACAGAGAAGAGCTACCTAATACATTACCTTTGATGCATTCTATACATTACTGTAAATTAGAGGATAATAAGAACGAGACAGTTTTTCCAGAAGGAGGAAAAGATGTTATTTGTAGTTATTAATAGGAACGTGTGCATGTCAACTTCCACAGTGTCTACTGTACCTTTTAACTAAGAGAGATGAGTGTTGGTTGGTTACCGTAAACCACTGTATATACGCACCGTTCGGCTGACATTATGAAATAAATGTGACATTGGAAATACGTCATTATGAAAGGTGACATTATGAAATACATCATTATGAAATGTGACATGAAATAAATGTCTTTATGAAATAAATATCATGAAATGTGACATTATGAAATAAATAATGTGAAATGTGACATGAAATAAATGTCATTATGAAATGTGACATTATTAAATGAATATCATTATATGAAATGTGACTGTATTAAATACGTCATTATGAAATAAATGTCATTATGAAATGTGACATTATTAAATGAATATCATTATATGAAATGTGACATTATTAAATACGTCATTATGAAATAAATGTCATTATGAAATAAATGTGACATTATTAAATACATCATTATGAAATAAATGCCAGTATGAAATGTGACATTAAATGAACATCATTATATGAAATGTGACATTATGAAAAGTGCCTTTATGACATAAAAGTGTCATTATGAAATAAATGTGACATTATGAAAGTACTGGAGGCTTACTGCAGCAGGAGAAAAACAAAGGTTTTATGAGATAAAATGTCATTTCCTTCTATTACTAACACATTATTATATTTAGTATATTTGCTCATACACCCCCTCCTCCAAATCATCAAGATCTAGCTTGCTGAATACTAATAAACCTTCAGCTTCACCTAGGAGTTATAACTACAGTTAAAATTATACTAACTCTGATCATGGTTATTGATATCATAATAGCTAACTATTAACTAAAAATCATAAACTATCTGATATAAAAGTGACTTATTATTCCCAGTGTTAAAGAGTGAGGAAAAGATTTTGGATCAACATATATATATATATATATATATATATATATATATATATATATATATATATATATATATATATACAGTATGTCACAAAAGTGAGTACACCCCTCACATTTTTGTAAATATTTGATTATATCCTTTCATGTGACAACACTGAAGAAATGACACTTTGCTACAATGTAAAGTAGTGAGTGTACAGCTTGTGTAACAGTGTAAATTTACTGTCCCCTCAAAATAACTCAACACACAGCCATTAATGTCTAAACCACTGGCAACAAAAGTGAGTACACCCCTAAGTAAAAATGTCCAAATTGGGCCCAAACTGTCACTATTTTGTGTGGCCACCATTATTTTCCAGCACTGCCTTAACCCTCTTGGGCATGGAGTTCACCAGAGCTTCACAGGTTGCCACTGGAGTCCTCTTCCACCTCTCCATGATGACATCACGGAGCTGGTGGATGTTAGAGACCTTGTGCTCCTCCACCATCCGTTTGTGGATGCCCCACAGATGCTCAATAGGGTTTAGGCCTGGAGACATGCTTGGCCAGTCCATTACCTTCACCCTCAGCTTCTTTAGCAAGGCAGTGGTCGTCTTGGAGGTGTGTTTGGGGTCGTTATCATGCTGGAATACTGGCCTGCGGCCAAGTCACCGAAGGGAGGGGATCATGCTCTGCTTCAGTATGTCACAGTACATGTTGGCATTCATGGTTCCCCATGCCAGTATTCCAGCATGATAACGACCCCAAACACACCTCCAAGACGACCACTGCCTTGCTAAAGAAGCTGAGGGTGAAGGTGATGGTCTAAACCCTATTGAGCATCTGTGGGGCATTCTCAAATGGAAGGTGGAGGCGCACAAGGTCTCTAACATCCACCGACTCCGTGATGTCGTCATGGAGGAGTGGAAGAGGACTCCAGTGGCAACCTGTGAAGCTCTGGTGAACTCCATGCCCAAGAGGGTTAAGGCAGTGCTGGAAAATAATGGTGGCCACACAAAATATTGACACTTTGGGCCCAATTTGGACATTTTCACTTAGGGGTGTACTCAGTTTTGTTGCCAGCGGTTTAGACATTAATGGCTGTGTGTTGAGTTATTTTGAGGGGACAGCAAATGTACACTGTTACACAAACTGTACACTCACTACTTTACATTGTAGCAAAGTGTCATTTCTTCAGTGGTTTCACATGAAAAGTTATAATCAAATATTTACAAAAATGTGAGGGGTGTACTCACTTTTGTGAGATACTGTATATATATATATATATATATATATATATATATATATATATATATATATATATATATATATATATATATATATATATATTGTGTTATACTAGAAAAGACTATTCAATATATTTACTAAAATATTTTAACGTTAGTTTTGTAGCATCTGGAGATCTGGAGCCTCAAAGTTTTGACCTTCCAGCAAGCAAAACAATAAAGAGCTGTAGTGCACATTTATAACATTTACTTCCCTATGCTTTAAAGTTACTTTTGATCAAATTGCTTAGAAAATGATAAAGTATATATGTTTCTAACATACTGGTCAACAAACTGTATTCCTTTGTAAATGCGTACACATTTTTGTAAGTTGTAATGAGATTCTATCTGGCTGTTTCTCATTATGTAATCACTCAACCTCAAGAAATAATAAAAAGTTAATAAAGTCAGTAAAGAATGTCATTTTAAACCACTCTTTACAACCGTGGTGAGCAGAAAATCATCTCAGAACTCACAACACCTAGAACATTAACAGGGATGAGCTACAACTGCAGAAAACATCACCTGGTTTCACTTCTGTCAGCCAAGAACAGGAATCTGCGGCTACATTAAGCACAGGCTCACCGACTCTGGACAGCCGAAAATTGGAAAAACGTCATCCAGTCTGATTAATCTGGATCTAGAATCTGCTGCGACATGCAGATGGTAGGGTCACAATTTGGCATCGACAGCATGAATCCCCATGAGCCCAACTCGCCTTGTAAAAACGTTTCAGGCTGATGGTAGTGGCGTAATGGTGAGTTTGGGAATGTTTTCTTGGCACATCAACCTTAATAACAATCAAACTTCGTTCAACAATCAAGCCTAGCTGAGTATTGTTGCTGACTACGTGTATCCCTTTTAGGCTGTAATTCTTATAACGTCTACTTTCAGCACAATAATGCACCATGACACAAAGCACAACTCGTCTCAAACTGCTTCCATAAACATGACAGTGAGTTCAGAGTACTTCAGTGGCCTTCCTAATGACAAGATCCGAATAAGGGGTGTGATGTTGACATGGATGGGAATCTCAAGGGAATGCTTCAAACACCTCGAAGAACCTCAGTAAAAGAGCAAAGAGACAACTCGGGTTTGTCTAAATTAGACTTGCAGTTGTCTTTCTCTCAGTTCTCACATACTGGATAAGCTTAGAAGAACTCCTGCAGTGGATAATTTAGCCATTAACAGACGGCTACCTGAAGAAAGTTGTAATTGTGTCTGATGAACACTTTTCTTACTGTTTAATCAGGGGTCATCCAGTTAATTGTTATCCAGGGCGTTGTGCATTATCGGTTGTTTTGTTGGATTCCAACAAATTCTTCAATTCACCCAGCAATAATTATTTACTCGTTAACAAAAGGCTTATTTTCCTGCTTTAAATAATGGTCACACAACCTGCCAGGACGTAGTACGTCCTTTTAAGTGTATTTTATTTTACATTCTTCAGTAAAAGTCTAGATCAGTGTGAATGTATATTTGAAATATGTACAGTTTGTTTCTTCTATTAAACGATATTTGTGCTTTCTTGTCTGTATATGTGATTGTGAATATTAATAGAAAATCATATATATTTATGTGTCTTTGGCTGTTCTGCCAAAAAAAAAGAAATCATATACAAAGACAAGCACATAAACACACAAAGCGATGTTCAGTTAAATTTGTTTATGGCCTGTTTTTGGCCTGTTGCCTGATACTGTCTTGGTTCATCAAGTCATTTCCAGGACTGTAGTCCTAGATTAATTATTACTTAATTTTCCAATTCATTTGCCAGAATTTGGCCCTTGGGCTGCTGAGTCAGTGACATTGAGGTTTGCTACAAGTGGTGTGTTTCATAAGTAGTTTCTTTACAAATTCTTCCTTAATTTAACTCATTCAGTCCTGCATTAGGAAATACGACAATATTGTGTTCTGTATATGTGAACTATATAGCATTTTCTATATGTGTGTATGTATATATATATATATATATATATATATATATATATATATATATATATAAAAATATATAAACATGTTATACACTCACTCAGTTTCAGGAAGCGCTTTATCCTGGTCAGATTCACGCTGGATCCGGACTCTATCCCAGGAACACTCGGCGTGAAGAGGGAATACACGCTAGATGGGATGCTAATCCATTGCAGATGTAAATGTGATTACTTCACAAGATTATATCTATAAATAATAAATAACCAATAAATAAATAGATTCAGTTTTAGTGTTTCAGCTCATTATATACTGTGGCTTGTGCGGTAATTCTTTTAAGATTCACAAATAGTTGTAACTTTAATAGTATAATATTTTAATCACTTTAATATTTTTTTTGAACAATACAGAGAAACATGAATAACAAAAACAAACAAACAAAATAAAACCCCTCCCACAAAAAGATAACACCACGTATATACTGTACAATAAAGATAATAACAATAGTAATAACAGGAAAAGTTTCATTTAGAAAAAA